>NW_027466400.1:0-11361 GCF_046127955.1 Nelusetta ayraudi | reverse complement strand
GATCCTTCTAACAGAGGAACAAGAAAGTGGCTTTTTAACACTGTATTGGAACAAAAACACACAGGAAAAACTATCAAAACTATTTTTTGATAAAAAATTAAATTCTCTCAGGTTCAAGATGTTTCCTGCTAAGGTGAAATACCTGAGATTTGCATACTCATCATTAATCGTTAGCGCTATCAAACTATTAATCTCAGCCATCTTCTTTTCACTCTAATTTTATAGCTCAGATCTGAACTCTGACATTTTAATATTATATATTCAGGGAGTGTCGTTGCTCTCAGTTTGATTTTATGTTTTGGTATATTTTGAACAAAATCTGATTCTGGAAACAGCAACAATTCTCCGTATCCATATAAATTTCAGTTATATGGATATCGTAGCATATGGAGTATCGAACACAGAGCCTGAGTGTGTGTGTGTGTGTGTGTGTGTGTGTGTTTGTGTGTGCTTTACCCATCGTAGGTCCAGCACATCCTGCAACATGAAACGGATCCTGGAGGTTGTTTTCCTCTCCTTGATGATTTTTCCCATCTGATTGAAATACTGGTCCATGCGAGGCTGAGGACAGACACAACAGTTTGGTGAGAGATTCTAATCAAACAACCTGTGTGACACACATCCTCTCTGCCTCAGTGTCTGTGTTCAGCGTGTCTAACCTACCTTGGCCTTCTCAAAGTCCAGGTCCTTGCCGATGGTGGACAACAGTCGACACAGGCACTCCAGGGACTCATCGTCGTGGTTTTTGAGCAGCTTCACTATGCAGTCATGCATGATGACCTCCGTCAACATCTTCAGCTTGAACAGCTCGCCGATGAACTTGATATTTCCCAGGGAGCGCCTCCTGGCCTGGTCTTTGGCCTCCTGAAGCTCAACAGTGAGCCTCTGCTTCTCTTCCTCCTGCCGAGAAATGAATCCATGAGTGAAACGAGAAATACTTGGGTGAAGATGGGGACTCATTTGGCTGTATCTTACCTCTGAAGCTGCTTCCAGCTCTTTCTGCTTCTTCTCAAAGATCTCGTCGTCGTCTTTGTCCTTCTCAAACTCCTTCTGGCATCGATTTAGAAGCAGCTTGCGGAAATTCACTGGTTTATCCGAGGTTTCCACTCGAAGCTAGAAAGTTGTGTATTGCAATTATTTGACACAAATGTGAAACAATCTGAAGATGAAGGTTATTTGCTGTTCTGTCTGACACCACTCACCCCTGAAAGGCAGCGACACATGTTGGCGTAGGCCACGGAGAAGTTGGGCTCGGAGATGGCCTTCTCAAAGGTCAGGTCAATGACCCCTTTAAGCCTCTCCTCTGTGTCGATAGTCAGTTCTGTCACTTGTTTCATCAGCTGCTGAAACTTCTGAGGGGTCAGCTTGTTCAGGATGCTGCGGACCTGTTTGAACAGGCCTTGGGTCTTGATGTTTTCTGGGTCGTTCTCCTCGGACTCGTTTCCTGGCCGGCTGCGAGTCTTCTTTGTTGAGGGTTTCCAAGCCTTCTCTGCCTTGTTCAGCTGCACGTCGTCGCTAAGCGACATGCTGGTGATGATTTTCCTGGGCTCTTTTCTCTGGATCTGCTGAGAGCGACGCGCCCCACCAACTCCAATACCCATGCTGGGTGGCTGGAAGAAAAGAGTCAAGAGGATGAGAGGAAGACATGGATGAATAGATTAAAAATGTTTAAAATTGAGCACAGAGATATGGAGCCCATTTAGAAAGGTTGACTTACCGGGCCTCTGTTTCCTCCTCCCATGCCAGGCCTGCCAAGGTTGGCAAAGGATGGTGTGAAGTCGGGCCCACAGTTCATCCCTGGTAGACGACTGGGGTCCAACTGACGCAGAGGGGTCTTGTTGGCCTGAAGCGACAGGAACGATTGTTAAATTGACATGAAAATTTGAAGGAGATTGATTGAGTTATGTTCTTTTAGTTTGGGATGTTATGAGAAGTTGCACCTCGTTGAGAAAATGTGTCTTGTTTAGCACAATGCCACTGATGTCTGGGAGTCCCTCAGGCTTCTTCATGTTCTCTTGGGTGAACTGGAAGGTGAGAAGAAACTCTCTGTCGTACTTCTTCTTCTCTTCTGGGTTAATTGGCCTCCTTTTTTCTGAGAAAAAAAAAAGACATAGCCGATAGAAAGTGAGCATGATTTCCATGTATCCTCAACAGCATAGTGGTTGTCTATAGCTGAAGAAATCACGACTTGGCTTTGATGGTCTTCGGGCAGACTTTCATTGGACTTTAGATCCAGATTAGATGGAGATTCAACACTTCAAAATACCCACAAGATGGAAGATTAAGGATGAAATGAATGAATGGATGAGTGGAACAAAGTTAGGAGACCTCACCTTCTTTCTGTTGGTACTTTTTGTCAGTTGTTGTTGGTTCAGGAGTATTTGGCTGAATGTTTTCAGCATCCAACTTGTCCTCCCAGGTCAGCTCTGATACTTCTGGTGTAAGAGGACAGATGGTGGAAGGTTGGCTGTCTGGTGCTCGTGCAGGAGTCGGCTCATGCTCCTGTGGGGCCACAACTTGTTCCTGCTTTAAAAGATTGAAGAGGTCTGAATGTTACAAACAAAGACGTCTGTGTGAAGGTTCTTAATGTCTCCAACTGATTTGAAAAAAAAAAAATAAATCACAAAAATCACAAAAATCAACAGGTGAATACTTTTATTGCAAACTCGCCTCCTTAAAGGCATCCAGAAGGTCTCCTACTGTCTCCTTCTTGTTCAGGTACTTCATCCTCCTTCGCTTCATTTTCACAGACAACCAAAGTCAATGATTAAAAAGCTTTGCAAAGACCGATAAAGTAAAGCTGGTGATTAAAGAATGGTAACAAAAAGGTGTTGCCACTAATTAATCAAACGCAAACGGATTTTAACTGGGGAAATAAAGTAATCCATGTCTTAAAAAAGAAAAGAGTAAATGGCTCGATTAAAAGTTAAAAAGTAAAAGTCAGAGATTTTGAGAGGAAATTAAAGTCTTCCAAGTAACTTTGGTGAGCAGGAGGTAGAGAGAGAATGTGTGAAGGTGGTATCTGTGAGGGTATTTAAGCACAGTAGTTTCAATAAGGGTGGGCGTTACTGTGAGGGATGGGGGGTGGGGGTGGGTGGGCGTTTCATCCCGCTCCCAAGCTGCAGTGGGGGGAGGTGTGGGCACTTTCTGAGGGGCTATCAGCGATTGGAGTGGTCTCAGCAGGAGGCGACTTCTCTTCCCTGGCAGCAGACCGCCCCCCCATGCTCCCATCGTCCCCATTCATGTTTTAATTAATTCAATCATTTTTGACCTTGTTTACCAAGGTGCTAAAACACCAAACTTGTCAGTCCACTGATTGTCAGGCAATCAAACAGAGCAGGAAAGTCTATATGTAAAAATAAATAAATAAATAAATAAAAATCAAGTGTGTACTCAATTTTAGCAGTCTGAATAATTAAGAATGGTCTTATTTGGTTTACTTTTTTACACTTACAAAGACAATAAATAAATCCCCATAAATGCCCTACTCAGGAGAAGTCCTCACAAAATGAATGTGTTCATGCTTACCTAATTAATGGACTGACCTCCACCTCCTTTTGTTTTTGTCATGTCCATGAGCAAAAGGAAAATGCCAGTGTTCCAGTGATTGAAAGTAAAGACTACTTCCTAGTGGCCATCCGAACTATAAACGATAAAGGCATTCAACTTTTGGAAACATAAATGTACTGCATGTTAGTAAAAACAGGGCAGAGTTCTAAAGAGTTGATACGTGAGCTGTGAAATATAAGGATGGATATCCACAGAAAAAGTGACAAGGCATTGATGGCATCGTTTGTATCACCACATTCTTGTTGTAATTCTCTGGTTCAAATCCAGCCCATGGCAACTGCCTGAGCAAGTTTTTCCTTTTTCTTTTTTTTTTTTTTTTTAAATACAAATTATCCAGGACTTGAAGTGTCAAATCTAAGTAAATGAACAAGTACAGTATCAAGTAAATAATTAAAAGTGCCATTAAATCCAGAAAAACTAACAACTTCAACAAGAGTAAAGGTACATTCAAAAACCTCAGTCTGATCTTAATGAAACTAAGGTGCTTGTAAGCCGCCTCATCACTCGCGTTTATAGAAAATGAAATTATTAAAAATGATGAGGCACTTGGTTATATGCTGGTTTCCAAACAAGTGAGGACTCTTTCAGGGACAACAGCACTACGTCACCAAGGTGGATCACTTCTGCTGGAACCAAACCGCTAAAATAATGTATGGTTGTCCATACTGCAGTTCCACTATTGCGCCGCGGGAGGGCACCGACATAGCGGTTGAAACCAGGGTCAGCAGCTTTTTTACGGTGATCGCAGCTGGATCTCATCCTGGGTTCCGACTTCCATCTGGCAGAATGTTCCCGAGCTGCAGTTCTCCAGTTCGACCGGCAGGGCAGTGGCGGCTATGGCTTCATTCCGTCTGCTGGGCCTCGAAAAGAAACCCCCCCACACACACATCAGGCAGTAATACTTTCCTAAAGACATGGAGTAAGAGTGTTCCACATGGTTCTCTCCTGTTTTCTGCTCATAAATCAGTGTCAGGAAGGACAAAAGTCCATCCTTTACTTCTTCTGCTGCTCCACTTTTATTTCCAGAACCCATCTGTGATGTCACAGAGGGTACTGATAAACCTCCCAGGTTAGTGACCACACCACTGGCAAGGTGTTGGCTTCACCTTTGGACTCTGGGAGCAGAGACACACAAGTTGCACAGGATGAATGCAGTCCCCGTCTGCATCAAAGGACATAAACTACATTTTTCAACCTTACATACTGCTCGGAACATATTTGACCCTTTTTGACATTTGACAGCAGCAACAATACTGAATGGAATTCTTTCAGCCTACAGTCAACCGTTAACTTTTCTTAAAGTGACCCCAAAAAACATCAAAATACATTCAAAATGGTTATATTTTTTACACACAGAGACGGCGTTCCAGGTCTAATTTGATCTGTATGTGTTGAAAAAATTAAAGTTATTCTGACAAAAATGACGAGATTTATTGGATGTACTAGGAAGGGAAATCATCCTCTGAACACACGTCTTGCAAGTTTTTCTTTTATTGGCAACAATCTTTATTATCTCTTCCAGTTTGGGATGTGAAAAGAGGCATTAATTTTCTTTAATTAAATATCTTTTTAATAAAGTAAAGCAAAAAAAAAAAATATTTACAAATTTTTCAATTAAACCATAATTAATGACTTGGGTTGGATAATTACAAGCACCTTCTGCCATCTGAGGAGAGAAAAATATAAATACAGGGAAAAGACCTTTTTTTTCTTTCAAAAATAAAACAAAAAAAAATTAAACAAGCCATTATTTATTTACAGAACTCTCCTAAAATGCAATTCTACTTGCAGAAGCAGAAAAGGCCTTAGGATCCGAACTGTTTCACTCTTTTTTTTTTCCTTTTAAAGTTCTTTCTCTTTTATATGGAGCTTCGACTGAATGACTTTTTTTCTCTTCAAGTTTCAATAATGGTATTTTATCCTTTTTATAAAATCCAACAGGCTCTGTGGAAAGGTGCAGCCGATGATCACTCGCTCTTTTTGTCTGATTTTATCAGTCACTTTGTTTTTTTCTTGAAAAGCGCAGAAGAAATGAAACTGACAGACCGAAGCAGATCGAAGGATGCTTAGTGTGTGTGTGTGTGTGTGTGTGTGTGTGTGTGTGTGTGTGTGTGTGTGTGTGTGTGTGTGTGTGTGTTTTGGGGGAGGGGGTCATCGGGTCAGGTCAGGGGTTGGCTGGGAAGCGTCGCCGTCCCCCCAGCAGCAAAATGGTCAATGTTCATCACGGATCCCCGTCTGCTGGGACGCCGTTCTCGAAAAAGATTTTTGCGTAAACTCCTGGAAAAGTCCACAACCGTTTCTCTAATCTCCCGTCCGAAATGTCTGAGCGAGACATCGCCCTCCGCTGGTCTTTGTAGTTTTCTGTTTTGTTACAAAAACAGATCATCCAATCTTCCAACATCAGAAAAACAACGACACAAAAAGAAAAAAAAAAAAAAGCTAGCCGTCTACATAAGTGTATCATGTAGATTGAAACGTTGTGCATGTGGCATGACAATGTTGCCGCGTCGCGTCCACATGACAAAAGAAGATGCCATCAAAAATATAGATGTGAACAGCCTTTTAAAGATTTTATATATCTGTAATTAAGCAAAATGTCTTTAATTGCGTTGCCGTGGTGAGGAAAAGCCATCTGAAAACTGGAGATAAACCACCCTCAAAAATAGTGAAGGAAGCGGCTTCATCTCCTCCCTCGCCGGCTCATAATGCTTTCCAGCATTCTCTCTCTCTCTCTCTCTCTCTCATATCTATTCTCTATTTAATCCTGTATTTTTCAAAAAAGACATTCGGTTAGGCAAGGAAAAACAACAAATCCAAAAAACAAACAAAAAAGAAGAAAAACAAAAAAAAAAATAAACATGATCGAATGTTCGATCCATAATACAATCTCTCCCAGTTGAAGAATTTTTTTTTTCTTGATTTTTTTTTTCTGTTTATGCAGAAGGATTTTGCTGATTCAGGCTCTCCCGAATCCATCCACAGAAAGTTCGCTCGCCCCCCCCCCCCAAGAAGCCTCTCTGAAATCCCCACCGGCCGCTCCCCGCCTTAGCTGTTGTCCGACTCGTCCTCGGCCTCCCGGAGCCAAGTGAAGAAGGCGGTGACGGACTTGAGGGCCACGCCCTTGCCCAGCTGCTCGGCGGGGTCTTTGCTCGACTCCCACTTGTAGAAGGCCTCCTCTTTGATCACGTCCTCGTCGTACAGGGTGTCAAAGAACATCCTCAGCAGATCTGATGTGGGAGCGAGACGAGACAATGTGTTCAAAACGAGGGACTTTGTGTGCTCATTTACCTTGAGAAAAAATAAAAAGATTTAAACCTGGTGTCTCTCCTACGGAGGCTTTGTACAAGTCACAGATTAAAATAAATCATTTTGTACCAGCCTCTCTCTCTCTGTAGCCGTCACTAGGCCCCAGCCACCCCCACCAAAGGCCCACTATTTTCTGATTGGCCATGTTCCAGAGGCCTACAGAAGGGGAAGCATTCATGGCTGCCTCCACTCCCTGCCAGTGTGCCCAGCAGTAGTCAGCACATGGAGTGACAGAGCTTTTCCTGAATGAGCACACTTTGCTGAGAGAATAACCAGTAATAATGGCGTAACGTCGTGGTCTGTGAACGTAATGAGAGAATAATCCCTAAAGCTGGATAACGACACTGTTAAGTGTCAACCTCTGCCACGGCGCCGACCTTTGAGACAGTAACTCACTTTTAAAGTTTAAAGTTACATAACATAAAAAGATCTTTTCAAGTTTTCCCCCATGACAAAGTCTGTCATGGCAGTGGTCATACAGCAGCTTAGGTTCCAAAAGGTAAGGCTTGAATGTGCAACAAATACAACAATACAATTGAAACAATATGAAACTTTTCTTTTTTTGTTAAAATTATCGCTGGTTTTAGAAATGTGTCACAACCGAGATGAGCAACAATTTATTTTCACAAAGCATTTCTTGGGAAAGCTATATAAAGAAATAAAGGCGTGTGCATTTTTTTTCCTGGGTGGTTGTGTATAAAATTGCGGGGTCAAAAAAGAGGAACTCACTGGCAGGCTGCTCCATCTGCACCATCAGAGCCTGCAGGGCGTACAGAGCCTGCAGCTCCTTCTGCTCATCCTTCAGGTATTTCTGCAGCAGCTTGGCTCTCGTCTTAATCTTCTCGCCGTCCACCTTGAAGGGGTTCTCACCTGCAGGCAGTTTTCACAGGACAACTTCATTGACGCTTTGTATTCACACTACAACAAATAGTCAGTGTCTGGATCTGAAACTCAAACAAAGCAGTGGCATTGTACAGTTTAAAGGGACGTAGAAAAGAGACATTTTAAGCTGTTATCGAGTGGAGATCGAGTCAAGATTATACATTTATAATTGAAACTGTTTATGTGGAGCATGATTATTATATAATTAAGGCGGTAGGAGTAAGAAAAAGTCAAGCCAAGGTCGAGGTCAGCCAAAACAGAGTGCACTGTGGGAAGGCTTCAATGAAGAACACATGTACTCACAAATGACGGCGGACTGACAGATGCAGGTCATCATGGCTCTTACAAACATGTTGCTGGAGCTCTGTTGCTCATCCAAATTGGCCTGCAGCGCAAACACAGAGGCAATTAAAAACGGCCAAAGGTGTGAGAAAAATATTTACTTTTTAAATTTACGTCGGTAAAAAGGCGGCAACACGAACCTCGACCCAGTCGAAGATCCGCTGGTTCTCGGCCTGGTCCTGGATCAGCCTCTCCAGCTGTTGGGCCAGCTCGGCAGAGCTAAGGTCCTTCTCTTTACCCTTTTCTGACTCTTCACCCAGTGTGAACTCCACATTCTAGTTAAACAGTTAACAGTCCAGTCATATCTATGTGTCATTGTGATTTTTTTTTCCCCTCAAAGAAACACCACAGATTCAACTCTGCCAACCTTTTCTGTCACAAATTTGTTGACGTCCTGGTCTTCAGGGAGGAAGTCCTTCCACCGCAGCCCAGCGTCTCTCCACAATGCTCCGACCTTTTTATGGCTCTGAAAAAGAAGGTGCACAGTGGATACAGACTGATGAGCATTTTCAGTGTAGCAATGTCATCACCAAACTAATAACACTGTCGCAGACACATGGCAGGACCGCACAATTGACTGACGTATGAATATATAATCTTATTCTGACAAAACAAAATGAAATGTGGACTGCTTGACTCTTACCATCTCTTTGCTGAGCAAAGTGAGGATGTTGACCAGCAAAACTCCAGCTTTGCCAAGTGGGATCAAAGGCTTGGAAACCTCCCTATTAATTGAGAAGATCAACAGGAAAAGAAACGTTAATCACAAGTTGGAAACAACACAAACTTCATCTCCTCGTCTGTTTTTAATGACTGAGAATTGGAGTGAACTTTGATGACTTGCCTGAAAAGCTCTCCCATGGGGATGCCTCCCTCGTGGAGCATTGGCATGATCAGCTCTGACAGGTAGAGCCAGATGTGGGGGATGTCGATGGCCATGTCTTCAGCCAACTCCAGGATTTCCTGCAGCCTGATCAGAGGGAAAACACAGAAACTGAGTGGACGTGTTTTCAAATTCATAAAACAGCTTCGGGGATAAAGACTAGCACGACACATGCAAACTACGCCTCTGTGGCTCCATACTGACCCTTTGTAATATTCGGACGTTGGCAGGGTGCCAGTCTTGACCAGCTGCTGCAGCAACTTGCCCAGGTGCTCCCTGGCGATGGTGCTGCGCTCCAGTGTCGACTCCAGTCCAGTTCGCACAAACACAAACAGCAGCGCTGTGCTGTTCAACTCCTGCACACACTGCAGAGCCTCCTATTGGGCCACAGAGGGACAGAGTTTGCTGTCAGAGGTCAAAGGTCATAACTGTATCTTAAGAAATGTACCAGTCCATGTTTGTTTTTTTCTACAGGCATATTAACAGGTACCTTCATGTCATTGATATGCAGGTACTCCTCAATAATGGCGGTGGACTTCTTGGTGAGTTCCTCCTCATTCAAGGCAGGTTTGGCTGGAGTCGGTGGAGGTGGCGGCGTGGCTGCTGCCTCACGTTTCACTGTTTGCACATTTGAAACAAAAAATTAGTTTAATTAAAAATGCATCTTTGGTGAAAAACAGTCACTCTTGTAGTTTATAAGCTCAGAATGTAACATTACTGGTGATGCAACCTGCTTTTGATGACATTAGTGACATGTTTCAAATGAGATTACGGCCAAAAAATGGTCAGGTGATAAGACATCCAAATTCAATCATGATAAAAAAAATAATTGTCAATAACAATAAACACACGACAATGAGTACAATTACTGTACACCCACCATTTTCTTTGCTTCTGGCTCTCTGGCCTCTGTCTCTGTCGTCCGTCATGCTTGCGACTCTGCGGACGGGATCAGCTGATCCACGCTGCTCCCTTTCCCGGCTGCGCTCTTGGTTTTCCCGGCTGAAACTGCGCTTGGTGACCTGGAGCCGGTTCCGATCGCGATCGTCCCGTCTCTCATCTCGTCTGTCAAATCGGTCACTGCTGCGATTCGAACGGTCAAAGTCGCTGCGCTCACGACTCGAGCTGTTCCTACAAGGAGAAGCGAGAAGGACGTGCAGATGTCAAGAAGAAGTTCCAACAAAGTAAAGTTTTAAAGCATTGAGTCTAAATGTATTGAGTTCTCTGTGACTGCCTGTATTGTTTTACCTCTGAGGAACTCTTCTGTCCGAGTCGAGAGATGAGCCCGAGGAGGACGAAGGCTGCTGTAAGGCTGAGAACCTGTTCAAGGTGCTGGTGCCTGGACGGCTTCCTGCTTCTGAGCCAGAATCTGCAGGTTTGGTGCTGGTGCTGGTGCTGGTGCTGGTGCTGGTGCCGCCGCTGCTGCCTTTACCCCAGCTGCCCCATGTGCCTTTACCTCCTGGGGCAAGCAGCTGATTGTTGATGTCAAGAACTGGAGTCTGAAAGAGGAGATGGTTGATTAAAAACAAGCAGAAAACGAAAAGAAAACAACATTGAAAAGAAGTTTTTTTTTTCAGATGATATACCTTTGTGATTTTGCTAAGGCGAGAGGTGTCGATGGGTCGGTTCTTGGAGATAGGAACCGTGTTCCAGCCCTCATCCTGAGGAGGACCACCGCGGCCTTGGTTGTGAGGACCGCCGCGGCCTCCCATGCCTCCTCCTCCTCCTCCTCCTCCTCCTCCCATCCTGCCACCAGGGCCACCGCCCATCTCCTTTTTGGAGACGAGGGCTTGCTGCACCTTCATCTGCTCCCTGTGCTCCTCCAGCTCAGCCTCTTTGTGGATCTGGTCGATGGTCTTAGGACCCTGGTCGCCTCGTCGGGAGACCCAGCTGTTCTGTAGTAGGGGGAAGAGAGAGAGAGAAAGTCAGAATAGAGCAGAATTCATAGCAAATATTCAAAGCAATTCTTCAAAGTCAGACCGTAAAACAAATTGTCAGGATTTTTTTTTTTTTTTTTTAAAAGCCTGTTCGTACTAATTAAATTCGTTGCAGCTCAATGCAGTGTTTTAATTTCAATCTATAAAATGGATCAAAATGGTGAGTCAAAAATATCTACTGATGTGTTTTCTACTTTGACCAACGATTCAACCAATTGTGTTTACAACTAAAGCTGCAGGCAGAAATTCAAAGGCTGAAGAAATCAAGCTCCCAGTTGCTCTTTACTTTCAGCCTTGGAGAAAAGCTACAAAGTTTGAGTATTTCACCGTTAAGCTGGGCCCGTGTGCAGACTTGGCGCAGCTGATTTTTGGCTCAAAAAACACGAAGGCAGCAGGTTTTATAACAGTGTGGGTGGGACTAAGAGTTTGACTACAGGACTG
>NW_027466399.1:0-17155 GCF_046127955.1 Nelusetta ayraudi | reverse complement strand
ACGGCGCGACCCCCCCCCCGCCGAGGCGATGGCGCGGCGCTAACGGAAAACACTCAAGTTTGGCATCACAACCTCAAATGTTTTGATCATTTTTCGCCGCATTTTACTTTGTGTCGTGTGTGTGTTTGTACGCACACACGCGCGGAACCGGGACCAGCAGACCGCCCAAGAATAACATCTGGGCTCTCTTTGACCCTTCCAACAACAAAAAAACCCTTTGGTCCAGTACCGCGCTCACTCGACTTTTCTCCCACTGGATTGGCAGCAGCAACAGCGGAGGCCTGTTCACAAAAAAAAAAAACCAACAACATAATACCATATCGACAAGCAAAACACTTGGCACGACAACTCCTGCAGTGTTCAAAGCCAAAGAAACGACTCGGAAACCATCAAGGAGATGAATGTGCGGACGTGGAGCGCGTTGGTTTGCGCGCCAAGACGCGTGAATTCACGATAACTTTATGTAATTTCAAAAGTGATGGTTATCGATTGGATTGCAGCTTTTATGATGAGGACACACAAACTGAAGAGAGTGTGCAAGGGAAAGAAGTCAGGAGACCACAATGATACAATTTCAGACTGTATTTCTGGCTAGATTGAGCCCCTCCAGCCAACGACAAGGTCTCTATCAGAATGTCTGGTTCAGCCGCTGCAACAGCAAACAAGACAAAAGCATCTCCACCAAGTTTTCCACCGCCGCTGCCGCCGTGCGGAACATTCCCAGCAGACACTCGCATAACGATAATTGCCTCTGTTTGACGTACGATCGGTACGTTTGGCTTTATGGTTTTGGCCACGAGGGTTCTGGTCCGTGGTCGTGTGTTATGGGAGCAAATTGGACCGTCGCAATAATTCTCGTAAAAAAAAACATATTCGTCATTCTAAGTCGCTTGTCTGACATTCTTCCACGCTTCCCATCTGACAACATTGGCCCTGGTGTTGCCGGGCCACAGCAACTCCAGTTCTCTGCCTCTGCTTTTGTTCGGCGACTCTTTGATGTAAAATTCTGTTAGTTAAGCTGAATCACTGCGTTGGTATAGAAAATTCTGTGTGTGTCTTGCATCTGTATGTTTTTTTTTGATGTTTGGTATTTGTGTGTATATTTAAACATGAATTCTTGAAATGCAATTATTTTCTTCTTTTGCTTGGTTTAATTTGGAAACTAAATCTCCAAATCTCTAAAGATGACGCAGCAGGCAAAGACTCTTGGCATTAAAATTTAAAAATGTAAAAATTCCAACGCGTAGTCAAACAAGCCTGTCTAACAGGCCCTTGTCTCATTCTATAATAAACTTGACGTGAGATCAACACATTCATCAGCATAGCGTCGTCGACCTCCAACGAGCGTGCTTGTAAAGTCTCTCGTGCCGCCGCATACAGAGTGATAAGTGGCACGTCGAGTGCGGAGCCGCGCTGACAAGAGCACAGCCGGTCCACTTTCAGCAGGTGTGTAATTTGTGCAAAGGAAGCAGAAACGGATGCGTTTGTGGCTTTCAGCACACCGTTGTCGGCATTATTTTAAATACATGGATATTTTTGTGGGAAGTGCGATCCGACGGCAACGGCTGTAAGACGTGATGATGTTTTAATATTAATCAAGTGTTATGCAACCCATCGAATCTTGATGAGTCATGCCTTGGTTTTTGCAGCGTAGATTCTTTTAGATTTCCCCCTTCTCCTCGTTGATGAAGAGCCACGAAAAGCTCCGAGCCGACATGGATCCTCTCCCCCCACCCCCTTTTTATTTCGTTTTTTTCGGTGCCGAGCCGGTGGGTTTCCTGCATCTTTCTCCCCGGTTCCAATCTCCGTGATTGGCGTCGCTTTAAATCACAGAGAATTAAAGATGCCTCGGCTGCTTCAAAGTGGCGGCGGCGGCGATGAAAAGGTGCCCCGTCGAAAAGGAAAACGCCGCCTTCTTCCTTCCGCCGCTTCAGTCTCCACTGAGTCGTAGTGGCAGTACCTGCGTTTTACATGAGTTGAATGTACAAATCGTTGCCGGGGGGGAGGGAGGGAGGGAGAGAGGGAGGGCGGGCGAGCGGAGGATCTCTCGCTGGCGGCAGAAGTAAGGCGCAGAAGGAGGCCGGAGACGGGAGACGACGGGCTCGCGGTGGCACCAGCGAGAGGCTAATGCCAGCCCTCAACTATGTCACTTCAGCCCACACAGGCATCCTAAGTGCCGCTCCCCGCCAAGTGATGTCTGTTGTCATGGCAACGGTGTTGCGAGCCTTGCGCTGCTCGTCCTCTCTCTCTCTCTCTCTCCCTCTGTCTCTCTCCGGGAAAAATCAGCCGCTGAAACAAATGTGAAGTGATTGCGTGAGCACCCGGCTCCTCGTTGACGAAGCCTCGCAGTTGTGCGCGTGTGTGTGTGTGTGTGTGTGTGTCGAGGGGGGGGAGGATGAAATTAATGGTGATTGGGTAAGTGGGCTAAAGGTTCAGGTTGGTGAGATGTGTGGTGAAGGTTGTTTTTTTTTTTTAGTTTCCACTTTTAGCTGCTGAGGAGCAGTTTGAAAACGTTGAAGAAGAGCAAACAAACATGTAGTACTCATTTGCTCAGTATGTAACAAAGATTGTGTTATTAAAGTGAGTTAGTTAGAGTAGGTGGCTCTCTCACGTGAGCCACTGACGCGTTTGTGCTTCCACAGAAACGTACCTAAGATAAACGTACCTAAGATAAAAATTAGTGCAGCAACTGAGAAGTCTCACATGATGGAGCTTTAGCGGAGAATCACTGAATCTACAACGGCAATCAAGGCGGTACTTCATGGTGGCAGTTTCTGTCGTAGTGGGTTCTCAGTGGAAGAATATGTGGACCTGGTAGAGTCAGAGCATCCTGTCAATGCCAAAGTGGGTACGCAGTTAGATTACTGCACCAAAGTCTACTGACACCTTGGAGGATGCTAACATCAGTATGGGAATTTCGAGACGCAGATGCAGCGTGTATAAGCACAACCCCCGTCGTCGCACCTCATGCAAACATAATGGGAAAATGTGTCCGTGGTGCAATTCCTTTCTTTCTTTTTTTTTTCTGCCACTTTCACTGTAAAAATGCACTCATCGCCCTGTGGGGGGATATAAAGGCTGCAGAGTTGCGCTATGGCTCTGCAGAGGCAAAAAAAGAAAGAAAAGAAATGCATATCCTAGCGTGCAGGAGTGTGTGTGTGTGTGTGTGTGTGTGTGTGTGTGAGTGAAATTGTTTTTTTCTGTCTTCTCTCCTCCACCACCACCTATCTGGGGCAGCGCTTTGCTGAGATATTAATTTAGCAGTGTAAATCATCCCTGCACTCACTGACAGCAGACCTACCGCAGCCGCTAAACGCACCTCAGAAACCTGCCTGCGAAAAAACACGCGAGGCCGTCTCCCTCTTTGACGCTCCCTCAACCTCCCGCCTTCTTCTTTGTACCATTTGGCTTTTCGCGCCGTCCCTCCATCGCCCCCGAACGCCTCATTCTTCTGAGATGAAGTCACAATGGAGCGGCTAATCTTGTTAGCATGCCTCTCCCTTTGCTCCTCGCACACACACCCCCCTCCCCGCTACCGTGTATCCCAGAGGCTGTTGCGCCCGTGGGGATCACCTCAAGCCGCGCAAGCCCGGCTTCCTGCAGCAAATCTGGCCGAGTTATCGGCGGCGAGGAATCTCTGCTGAGAGGGTTTCTTTTTTTTTTTTCTCACTCGACGGTGAGGGAAAATCTCGACAGTAGACGCCGCACTGGTGTCTTTCTCGCCCGATTGTCTGCTTCGTCTTCCGCTTTCATGCTGCTGCCGCCGCCGCCGCCGCCATCGGCTCCGCACTTCCTTTGGTCTTCCTCGGACTGATAGCAGAGCCACACATCAACCGCTGGGAGCTGTCAAATCATCTGGAGGGGAGAAGAGGTTTTACTTTAGCGGGTTCTCCTTGCAGTCTGGCGCATTGGAGGGACCAATGTATGTATTCAGTGGGACACAACATCGGTATGGAGTAGTGATGATCGATAACATATATTTCCAATTCGCTACGATAATCGATATTATATTATATTATATTGCGATATCAATATTTTTGGTTTGTATTTATTTTTTTTTGTATCTGTATACAAAAGAATGGAGGTTGGAATTGAACAGAATCAAGGTGGAGGACCGAGGTGGAGGCAAACTATTCCATTCTGTTAGCGCGTGCGACTATTTTCATTGGTTGGAGCTCTTCCGTAAGGCTCGTTCCAGGTGCTGGGTCGCCGAGCGAAAGCTGGCGTTGCGCGATGGTTGGCGTGGAGGCGGTAAGATCCTCCCTTGATGAACTTCCCGTCAGAGTCGCTCCCCGGGGGAAAACCAAGAGAGCCACGCGTGAGTGACACTTTCCATCTCCTGCCCCGTTCCTTCGCGTCGCCCTGGTGTGTTTCACCCCAGAGTGATGGAAGTCCTCCTTCCGCGGCCGAGCGCTCGGCTGTCTTTCATTACGTCTACCCCCCCGCCCTCCCTCCTCCTCCCACCTCCGCTTCCTGTTTTATCCTACCCTCGTGCCGTCTCTCTCCCCCCCCCCCCCCATACTCCCACGGCTCTGATACGCCGCCGGCCTGACGAAGCGTTCAAGGCGTCATATCTGGGTAGTTGGAGCGCCGTCAATAAGAGGAGATGACCTCCGCGACCTCCCTGTACCGCCTCGACGGACGAGGAAACAAATGGTTGGCGGTCGGAAGGCTGTGATAGTGTTAATCCCCCGCTTCCATCTTCACCTCACTTCCCCCTCCAGCTGCGATGTCGGGGTAGAAATGGCAAACGCACCTGACCCGCCTCCTCACTTGCACTCCCACTCGTAGCGACTTCATCCGACTTGAAAACATCCGCAGTATTATTTTTTCCCCGTCCTCCATTCATTTCCAATAGATCCCCTTAAACGCTTCCCACAGGGGCCTTTATAGCTCTCCAGCACAGCAGCTCCTGCTTATTTTCATTTACTTATCCATCCTCTGTTGCCCCAGTTGAGGCGGCGCTGTCGGAGCTTTTATGTCCAGAACCACTTCTGTTCAACGTCCGGCGGGAAAAGTTGCGAATCTCTGAGGACATTGCGTGACACGTCCACGGAGAGCAGCTCTTAAATCAGCAGAAAGGATAAAAAAAAAAAAAAAAGTGTTCAGGTGGGAATTTTACAGCCTTAGAAAAACACACCGTCTCATTCCTCTGAAGCATTAAAATAGATTTTAATCCACTCTGTGGCTATCACGACTCCGATTGGTGGTTGTTGTTTTTTTCTCCCCCCCCCTCCCCCATGAAACAAGCTTCCCGATGGGCTCTTCCCAAGACGGATGCGCCAAAGAATCCCCAGGCTTGAATTTCTCAGCTGCCCTCGGCCGACGACGTCTCTGTTTCGTTACCCGCTGACTTTTGAACACAGCCTTGTTTTCATGGCCCACAACAAGGTCAGAATATGAATGTATTCATAAAAATATTCTTCCTCCTCTTTCGGCGGCTCAGGTTATGCAACGCTCGTGCACCACGGATTTTAACAGGCTTCAGAAGTAGGGAAGTGCCGCTGCAGGGGGTGTTTCATTATACGATCAAACCCAAAGATAAGCTTTACATAATTAAAAGCGCGGTGCAAAAAAAAAGAAAAAAGAAAAAAACTAATTCACTGATTTTTTCTTTTTTTTTTTTACTTTTTCCTCTTGGCTTCTTACCCTTATGTTTTTTTTAAAGGGACAAGTCAATACTGTTAAAATATACTGCATAGTTGGAGTCATGAAAAAAAAAAAGTGCGAGTGGATTGATTGCCCAGGTGTTTTAATTGATTTGATTGAAGGCCTTGTTGCGTCACCGCGTGCCTATTAGCACCCTTGAGATTCCTGCTTTTTTTTATTTATTTATTTATTTTTTTAACCAAAACGGATTTGAAATGCGCTACTAAACCTAAACCACACATGAGAGCCCCTCCCTCCAGTACCCCCAGCAAACCTGGCTCCTCCTCCACCTCCTCCTCCTCCTCTGCATCCATTAGCCTAGATGGAGACCCTGGTTTGATGCCGACTGATTCAGATTATGGTCCGTATTTAGAAGACTAAGCACATATCAACGCCCGCTGATGGTATTCATGAATTCTTCAGCAGCTGAGGCAGAGTGGTGCAAATTTGGCTGCAACCGCTCTGCGGTAAGGGCCCCCTGCGGTGTGTGTGTGTGTATGTGTGTGTGTGTGTGTGTGAGCGCACGTGTACATTGCGGGCTAAAATGTGTGTCTGTTGACGTGCACATCCCTCTCGCGTGTTTCTGTGCCGCCACCGCCGTCGCTGCCGCTGCTGCTGCCGAGGTAATTGGATGTGTGACTCTCACCCAAAGGAGGAAAAAAGAAAAAGAAAAATCCCCCTTTAGCCCTGGGCGAGTGCTCTTTCAATCCCAGCATGCCTCTGTGCAAGGCGCCAGCCCCAAAAGTGAGGCTTATTCTTTCAACTGGTGAACATCAAATGGCTCCCCTGGTTTTTTTTCCCCCCGCCTCCCCGCACCACCCTGCCACTCTCACTGTTGGCACCGCGGCATCAGAGGGAAACCCACAAACATGAAATGACACGGGCGACCGCGCACGCGCATGCGACACCCGGCCCAGTGTGGCACATTTAACGAGTCAACAGTAACTCTCGTGTTTACTGTTGTAATTATTTATCAGTCTTTTAATCCTAGTTTGTTATTATCTGAATGATCTGCGAGCTTTAGTGTGGTCTCGTGGTGTTAGCTTAAAGCTAGCAGCAACAGCATTGCTGACAAAGGAAAATTAAGTGCAAGTTTTTCATGCGAAACATTAAAAACTACGTAGAAAATACTAACTTATTAGATGGTTTAAAATTGTTCACCAGAAGGCGGAGCTCAGTCATTTCTATTATTACTTTTAGTATTTTTTAGTATTTTTAGTATTAGCTGGTTGTTTTTTCATGGAGGTAGCATTAAGCTAGCAGGCAGGGGTGTGCCAATTCATTGGCAGCTGACAACAACGATTAGAAGATTTTTTGCCAGTGACTTTAATAGCTATGCTAAAGGTCAAATCAGAACCGTCACGCTTTTAAGCAAACATATTCTTTTAATGAATTGCTTATATTAATTGTTTTCTTTGCAAAGTAGCACGTGCCCAACGGCTTTTGTTTGAGTAAATGTGCAATGCTTTTTGTGAATAGTCAACAAATTCTTATGATGATTGATTATCAGAACGGTCATTAGCCGCAGCCACGCTAACGGCCTCATGACGCACCGGGGTGCGGCTTGATTTTCACAATCGGTTGTTTGGGAAGCACGAGGACGAGAAGCTAAATGTATTCCACACGCAAAAAAAAATGTGCAAATCGTGGCTCGGAGCCCAACGCGACAACGCGACACGACGCTGTCAACAAGCGCGGTGGGGGCGGGGTGCGTCGGCAATTAGCCGACTTGTACAGTGTCACATTAGCATGACAGTGTTTGCTTAGCGCCTGCTGTGTTTGCGCTGATGGATGGATGGAATGAGGACACAGCAGGTGGAGGTTCTGACTGTCGCCGTAATCCTGCTGCTCTCGTGTTTATTACAGAGGTCTGAGTGACTCTCTGCTCTGCAGAGTCCGGCCTGGATGGAGTGCATGACTCACGATGGTGTGTGTGTGTGTGTGTGTGTGTGTGTGTGTGTGTGTGTGTGTGTGTGTGTGTGTGTGTGTGTGTGTGTGTGTGTGTGTGTGTGTGTGTGTGTGTGTGTGTGTGTATCCTCTGACCGGTGCCCTTTTCTGCAAGAGCCTTAAAGGGAGATTCAGAGCAGCCGACTCTTCCCCTTTTGTCCGTCTTGGAGGCCTGAGCGGCCGTTTGACGTAATGTTCTTTTAGACTGTATCAATAATAATGTTCTACACGCACCGCGTTACGCTCCACCACTTTGCCGAGTCGTTTTTCTTTTCTTTTCTTTTTTTCTCAAGTACACTGGAGTGGAGATGTGAAAAGCCGGAGTGGAATATTAAGGTTGTATCCAACAAGTGCGACGCCTTGGCTTTTCAAACCGAGGCCAAAGTGAACACACAAGGCTGCTTTGTTGAGGTTTGACAATGCAGTCTTTTGCCACCTAGTTGCTGTTTGACTCTCTTGTTGGTCGTCCTACGACCACCAGCGCAGGATGTGCCCCCCCCCCCCCTTGTCTCTTTCGTGGTGTTAAAATTTTTAGCAGTTAAAGCAACTCGGTGACTCACTGTCCAAGTGTCGGCATCGCGAAGCGGCATTTTACTTTTGCCCTTCTTTCTTTTTTCCACTCCCATGTTTATTTTATTTCGCTTTTAATTATCCTCTTTTCTTTTTACCTTTTTTATTCCTTTTCTTTGTTGCTTTTTCATTTATTTGTTTTCTATTTTCTTTATTTATGGTACTTTATTCCTCTCTCACTCCTTCCCCTCTCACTTCTTCCTCTCTCACTCCCCTCACCGACCCTGATTTTGTTTTATCTATTTTTTTTTTTTTTTACTTTTTCTTTTTTCTGCTTCAGTTGCGTAACACGGCGCCGTAGGTTTTGGCGCGCGGCGTGGAGTCAGTGGGGGCGGAGACAGGCCACAGATCTAAACTGTGATGACAGCTGAGGCTTTCTCCTTCTCACCTACTTCCCCTGCTGGAGGGCGCAGGGGGTTGGGATGGAGGAAGGGAAGAAGCCTTCAAGACATCAGTGCAGGGAGAGGGAGACACACACACAGACACACACACACACAAGCACAGCAGGGGAAAGGCCTCTGACCCCTCATGTTGCACCATTTACGCTCTTGTCGTGCGCGTGGCCGATGTTAAATGTCGACCAGGAAACGGCCAATCAGCCGCCGTAATTGCAGACGTGCTGCGAGGCGACGTGTTTTCCGACCAGCGCGACCAGAAGAGGCGCCTTTGAATCGATTTACGCCACGATGAGAAAAAGAAAAAAAGGAATTGCTTGAATGTTTGAGGCCTCTCCGGATCCAGATACTGGCTCTGAATATTATTCCTGCTCAAAGACAGCCGACACCCAGCGGGTATTCAGACCACTGCGGTCAAACAGCACTTGGCATTTGGGTTTTTTTTCCCACCTGGACGCATAAAACTGACTTTGCTCACATTAAATCAAGTCTTTTTGGGTCTGATTCAGTGTTTTCTTTGCCGACTCTCTGTGGTTCTGATGCTCTGTGAGGAGTTCAGCTGGTATAGCACCTTTGTGATGTCAGAAAGGGTGCTGATTTGTCTCACTAGTTTGCGGCGACACCCCAAGTTAGGTGTTGGCTCCGCGCACTAAGATCAGATTCGTTTTGCTCCTTTTGAAAACTGTAGGAGGTTAAAAAAAAAGCAGCATTTTCATCCAGGAAACTAATTTTTTTGAGCAACTGGCTGTAAACGGAGAGCTAAATGTGCAGTTTTCTGGTGATCTGTACAGCTGCTGGATAATTAACTGCGTGGCTGCTCCACTGTAGTCCAGCCTTTGGAAATGGGTGTAATGTGGCCTCTTTAAGGGTGTAACTGAGTCCGACTATGATGAGTGCTAGCGCAGCGTCCTCATCATCGCTGTCGCCGCTGTTTGCTTTCATTCCTTCTTCTTCTGTCTGGTGTTTGAATAGCTTCTCGCTCTCCTACTTCGTGCCTTTTCATCTGTAAAGAAAAAAAAAAACTGATCGGCTCGGCTCAACTCAACTCGTGAGGTTAGGAGTTGAAAACTGACGCGACTCAGCTCGTCACACATCGATTTCACAGAAGCGAGTTCCTGCGGTTTTGATACCCAGCGGAGCAGCAGCTCCCCCGTCTGACCGTTTGACCCCCGAGCAGAGGCTGAAGTCTGTGTCAGTAGCTGTGTCTAAAACTGAGTCACACGTCCCAACAGAACCCCCCCCCACCCCCCCTCCCTCCACCACCGAAAAGGGAAGCACAGAAAAAAGAAACCCCAGCAGGAAGTGTGTCAGTAGCGATCTATCACTGAGCTCCTACTACAGCGTCCGAGCCTCCGGCGTTGACGGGGAGGAGCTGAACGCATCTCCCCCACGCCGACTCTCAGGCTCCGCCCCCTTCACCCAGCCCTCCTCCCGCACCGGGAGTTGGTGTAAATCAAATTTACTGCCCGGGCCTGGACTTTCCTCCGAGGCCCCTCGCCGCCTTTAGCTAACCGCCGCCGCCGCTCGTCCTAACGGAACATTTCTGTCGGGAGGCTGCGTTCAGGTCCTTGACCGCTGTTTGCAAACACGCCTCGTGTTTTCCAGCGCTCGCTCTCGGCCTCCGAATCCCAGGTGCTTCTACCCCGAAACCTTTTTTTTTTTTTTTTTAAACGCTTAATAGTCTCTTTGCGCATGGCTAAGATCTACTCATGCTAGTCTGTCTCAGCTCTAAATAGTCAAAATAGTTTATGAGTTTGCATAGCTGACTGGTTCCCATTCTTCATCCAGCGGGCAGAAAAAAACCCACACACAAGCGACTCACTTTACCTCTTGCGGTAGAAGGATGGAGTTGCAGATCTCTTTGGGCGATTTTTTTGGCACCTCTCGGGTGTAGAACTGCATAATTCCAATGAAGTAATTATGTAAATGAAGAGCTTAAATGGGAATTATTTTGACGGGTTTCCAGCTTGTCAGTAGTGTGTAGCATTGTTCTTGGTTTAGCAAAGTTTATTTCAATTAATTAAGTTTCATTTTATTTGTTATTTTTTGCATTTTTCACCAAAGTACCTCAAATGGCTCTTTCGCTCTGTTTCGAGATCCCTTTCTGTGCGTTCTGTTCTGCGATGAATTATTCCATGATGGATGCTTGTCCTTTATATCATCACCTGCATCAGCTATAAGCATCAGGTGTCATTTACCGCACTTAGGCTTGTTGTGGACCAGCTGCTACTTTCCTTCTATTCATTTCCCCTCTGTGCGACTTTTCACAACACCGACTTCTAATGGGCTCTTTTCACAGGTTTACCAGTCAAGTAATGCACTTGCATCATCAGCTGACTGGGTTATTAATGGCGGTGTCGTCATATGTGAGCTGTATTCGTACACTGCAAGTCTTTTTTTGTTGCTGCCTCTTTGAAAGATGTTAAATATCTTCTCTTAGCTATTTGAGGCATGTTTGAGGCGCCGGGTCATTTTTTTTTTTTTTTACAGGTAGGGCTTTTTTTTTTCTTCTTACGGTTGGATTTTTCTTCACACTATCGCACTAATGAGAACAACCTCTGTGGTGTTTTTTTTTGGTCCGCTCACCATGGCATCCTGTGTTTGTCGGTTCCGCCCGTGGGGCGTCGTCACTTAAAAAGGGAGCAAACCTCTGAGCGAGACGGAGGCCACGCAGAGTTCAGCCTGTTTTGCAGAAGGAAAAATAAAAAATAAAGGGAGACTGCAGAAAAGCAGTTTTTTTTTTTTTTAATGGGGTGAATCCGGTGGCCGGGAGAGTTTCTCTGCAGACTGTGGACAACTGAGAAGGGTGAGAAGTCCGATTCCTCCATCCATCCATCCGTCCATCCATCCATCCATCCGTCCATCCATCCATCCATCCGTCCATCCATCCATCCGCCCATCCTATGTCCTGCTCTGTGGGCGGTTGTGGTTATATTTGCCCAAAGTCGGGGTAGAACCTTGAGCAGGTCTCCTTTAGTTGTTTATTTATACTCACCAGTGTAGCACTTCTGCTTTTCAGAATCTCTGAAAAATTAAAAAACACTTTTGCTTTCACCATATCAGTGAACTTCTGCGGAAAGGTGTAGACCTCACTCCAAAAACAAAGAAAACAAACAAACAAAAAAAAAAAACACCATCCAGAAAAACAGCAACCACCACCACCTTTACCTTCGAGAGGGCAGGAACCTTGAGCGGATCCGGACTCTTAATTGCTGCTGGTGGGGGCGCTCAGCCGCTCACTAACCAGACCTGGAGGCACAAGGAGTTTTTATGGCAAGTGCACTCACATGACGCTTTAAAGTTGCCACTTCACCTGACCTTTACTAACAGCTTCGATTTCCCAAAAAACAAAACAAACCAAAAAGAAAATGCACTCTTGGAAATCGAGCACTGGCCTGAAGAAGTTGTGTTTGTGAAGTCGCCATCGCCGAGTCTTCCCTGAAAAGGGGAAATCTACCCAGCACTTCCAACTTAAAAGAACATTTTTCCGCCCCCGGAGTGTGTTGTAACTTCATCAGGTAGGTAAACATGTCCACACTGAAGGGCACACGACCGACGTTTCCCCTATAAGTACAAACATCCTGAGGGCGAAGAGACTCCCCGTAAATAGCTCCATGCTGCTGCTGCTGCTGCTGCTGCTCAGTCCCATGACCACAATATTTAACCACGTGAGGAGGAGATGTGAGATCTTCCCATCAGCTGTGTTTATCTTCCCCCGACTGAGCTCTAAAATCTGGGGCTTGCTTCCACTTCCTGGTTAGGCTGCCGCCTGCCTTCAGTTTCCGTTTCCTTCCCTCTTCTCCTTTATAAATTAATTTTTTTTTCCATCTTCCCAAAAGGTGCAAGGTGCACGATGCGAGCCCACTGGAATTCACAGGCAGAGCCTTTTTCTGGAATGGCCAGAGAGAGAGAGAGAGAGAGAGAGAGAGAGAGAGAGAGAGATTAAATTATCTCCTTTGAAGGTGCTGCCACCGCTGAAGCTTCCACAAGGCGCCCGGGCCCATTATTAATATGCGGTGACACATGCATACATCCAAAATGATCCCGGACGCTTCCGTCATGGATCATAAAACTCCCCAAGGTGCCTTTCGCTCATCGCCGCTACTGAGGGCCGGCGCCGCGTCTCGCATGAATCATCGCGTCGCTGCCGGGATGCGTGGAAAGAAGGGAAGCGGCAGTCGGGGGGGGCGGGGGGGGGAGGGAAGGAAACGACCTGTGTGTTTTATACGATTAGCAGGGAGGGGTGTTTTTTTTTTTTTCCCATGGGGCTAGCAAGAACTTTTCCCATGGGTGTGGTTGCGTTCGTGCCTTTTGATTTGTACCCGGTGTTAAAAGTCAAATTTTCAGAATGACTCCGGTTGGAATCGGACCTATTGTGATTGGAGCACAGGATGATGGAATTCTGTGATTCGGATGGAAGAGGGATGTCGGAATCTGGAGGACCTTCCCACGAGCGGCTGCTGCGACTCCCCCGGACAATTCGCACGTGTCAAAGCTGCTGTAACAGTTGACAAACACAAAGTGCCACGGAAGTCATTGCAGAGCTCGAGAAACGGAGCGCAGATACGTGCAAAGGCCATTTCACAGCCCGAAGCCCACGTGATAAACAAACTAACAGGAAATTCTGCACACGCCTGCTGAATTCTCATAAACGGTTCAAAAAAAAAAAAAACAGAAAAAAAAAAGCAGTCATGGGATTTAATTAGGCCTCGCTCTTGGACTCACTCCTATGCAATCGCACCACTTCTGCTCTTTGCACTTTGCTGCACTTTCGTTACTCTATAGTCTTAACTCCCCTACTTCAGGAACTATTTTTATCCCCCCCCCATCGCATTTAAATCCTCCAGCCATTCAGGCCAATAGAGTTCACAGATGTGTATATACTAATGCTAACGTTTGACGCTGAAATATTCATGCTAAATGCTAAATAATGCACCGTGGCTTTAAATGGGGGGAGTTTCTGAGGCATCACTGACCACACGCAGGGAGAATAACAGCGAAAAAGAGTCGAAACATTGAATCCTCCATCCCCCCCCCCAAAAAAAAAAGCCAAAATGGTGAAGAATGCCTCAATCTCAAATTTTAAACCAAAGAAATCTCAAAATCTCTGAAATTACATTTGATCTTGAAGTTTCATTACCGACTTTATCTTAGGCTGCAGAAATTTCATGAGGATTTGCTGACAAGATTTAATATGCACGCCAACGCATGAGCTTGTTTCTTTTTCTCTCTCTCTCTCTTTGTAACTTCACCTGAGCCGCCGCTGTCTGCTAATATCGACTATATATAGCTTATCGGTTTTGGCAGGTATTTGAAAGTCTTGCGCGTCGCTCTATAATTACTCCCCGCAGCCCCCTGGATCCGAACAGCTACCTTTCCTTAATTCTTGCAGTTCTCTGCGTGACAGACTCTGCGCCTGTTTCAACTCCGGCAGCGATTCGCACCCGGAGACTCCGGCTTTGACTCTCGCGGCGGCTCGAGTCTCCGCCCACGCTCGCCGCTCATTACGCCGGCGTGCGTGGGCGTCGGCGGAGTCAGCCAGAGGTTACACATCCGTGGAGCAAACTGGTCATCAGCTGAGTAATTGGAGTGTTTTTCTCACCACCCCACTGTAGATCCCTGTAGATCTTCCAAATGAGCTGTCATCTGTGATTGATTTCTTTTTGTCTCTCCACATTTTCAAGCTCGCCCACTTTGACTAAACACCGGCCACAAGGAGGAGCTGCGTCACGGGCCCGTGGCGTGGAGCGGAGGCAAGAAAACACTTTGCCTCTCAGACTCAAACATGCGCTGCGCCTTACAGGCAAATGAGCGACAAACTGCAGAACACGAGGCGGTTAAAACCGGAGTTTGCCAACTAAGCCAGCGATTCCTAGCGCTCCTCCTCCTCACAGCCGCGGAGCTCGGCTGGAGACGCGCGCGCTCTCCCGTCTGACTTGTTATGACCGCGCGGCAGCCGTATGGCGGTGGCGGCGGCGGCGCTGAGCTGCTGGCAGCATAATTGGAAGCTGCTCTTTATGAGCCGCCGTTCCTTCGCTTACGTCTTGGATTCGCAGCGTCTTTTTCGGGCAGGTTGTAATTTAGCAGAGGTGGTGCATTCAAGCACTCTGCCTTTACAAATATGTGTGTGTGTGGGGGGGCGGGGGGCGGTGTGGGTGTGTGTGTGTATCCTTTTTTTCTGTCACAACTTGAGGTTGTGGCTGAGGCGGATGTCTCTTGTGTGAATGTTTCCTCGTTAGGCCTTCTGGGAAAAAAAATGATCGTTGGCATCGTTGAAAGTTGTTTGGTGTTTGAGGAGCACGTTGGATGAAACTAATGTTGAAATCTGACTTGATTTGAGCAATAACACTTGAAGGCAGAGGTTCTTGGGTAAAACTATTCAAAGGTCCAGTGCTTTACCCGTTTTCAGATCCTATTTTTCACCATCAGACTCTGGATTATTGGTGAATTGACGCAGTTTGAAAGCTCCTGAGCCATATGGACTCACCAGCCTGATGGTGACTGAGCTGATTGGCTGAGCTTCCCCCTCCCCCGCCTCCTCGTCTCCCCCCCTCCCCCTTTGACCCTGTTGGCCCTTGTGATTGGACATTGATTTACTCCCTCTGCAGTTTCTGGACGGCTGATCAAGGCAAACGCACTCGTCTCAATTACAGGGTGAAATGGAGGGAATCCAGAAAAAAAAAATTGTTAAAAAAAAAAAAAAAAAAAAAGGGATTCTTTATGGGGGAGATAAAAATCACGGCCGCTGCGCACGCTGGCCGGACGCGCTGCGGCGGAGCAACAGGGCGATGTGGCACAATCACACACAGCTGACCACGCGTGAAATGGACACATGCAGCTTCCCTGCTGCAGATTTGGCTTCTTCCTCTCCTTCTTTTTTGGGACATTCCAGCTCTGGCGCTGCCAGAATATGGTATTTTTGCGAAATGCATTGCAAAAAAACCAACAAAAAAACCCAACTGTTTTCGCACATTACAGAGAGAGGCCAAACAGTGGATGTTACTCAGACGTAACAGTGTTTAAAGGCGAATCCTGCAGAATGGCAGTAGAAACCCATTCATCGCCAACGCAATGCTAGTCTTATTAATGATGCGCAACTTGTTATTTTACCGCAAACGTCGAAGACTCCCTCGCAGAGCTGCAGTGATTTAATAACCTGCGGGCCCAAGAGGGGAAGAAAAAAAAAAAAAATCACTTTCCGCACAGCTCCGCGAAGATCAGGGAAACAATGCGGCTCGGAGAAGGAAGGAAGGAAGGAAGGAAGAAAAAAACGCAGCTTCTGTTTGTCACGGTGTCGGCTGCACGCCTGGCACGACTGCCTCCCGGAGCCCAGGCAGCTGCGCAGGCATGCATACAGAGCGGAGCGTGCACACGCATCACACACACACACACGTATACATGAAGGGGGTTGGGCGGGGAGGGCGGGGGGGGGGGAATCGCTGAACTGCACTGCGAGCTGTCCCACATGATTGACTGCACATGTAAAGCCTGTCGAACACGACCTTAAACCTGGGAATGTGTCAGATTTCCACGTCCCCTCCGCCTGCTGCGGCCCACTCGCCCCCTCCAGGGGGCGACGTCCCGCAATATGAAGGCGAGAGTGCGGAGGTCAAGGAATACCAATCAGTAGAGAGTGTGTGTGTGTTTTACCCCAACCCCCCTCCCCCGAGGGTCTTCTTCAATGGCCTGGAGACAAAACAAGGTCTTGTTTGCAGGAAGAGGAAAATGAGAAACGGAAGGGAAAAAAAAGGAAAATTAGAAAGGGGAGGGTGGTGAAGGCACCACGGAGCGGTTCTGAGTGGGGGTGGAGGTGTTGGGGGAGGGGGAGGCACTTTCATATCTATTAAGAATGATAAAGATGGAGAAGAGGGCCGACACAATCTCGCTTATTGGCACTTGAATTTCTGACGATAAATCAAACGGAGGCAATTTCGCCGCTCACGGCCGAGTATGAGCGGCGCCGCGCCGCTTCTGATTCCGGTGATTTAGACGGCGGCGGCGGCGGCGGTGGCGGCGGCAGCGGCGGCAGCAGCAGGCGGCCAAAAATAAAACCTAATTGCCGAGCTGATATGAATCATTTAATGGGCGGCGATATCGTATACGACCCTCCCGAGCCCCCCCCAAAGCCCCCCTGCTGTCGTTACGCGGGGAGTTAGCGGGCGACGTCGCCCAGGCGCTGTGTTACACTTTACACTCGTTTATCATCCATAACACCACCCCCCCCCCCATCTCCACCCTTCCCCCACCCCTCCCAGCTCCCCCCTACTCCCCTCGCTGCCAGATATCTGGTGGCCCTGTTTGAAAAATAGGAAACGCTAGCGGCAATTCGTAACGTGACTTCCTGCTTCGATAGTGGTAAAAACGCAAAATCCGATGGTTTTTTTGGGGGCGGGTTGATAAGGACCAATAAGAAGAAGACGGCAAAGAAGAATTTTGGTGATTTTTTTTCCTTTTTGCAGTTTTTCCACCATCCGCCGCCATCCGTCTCTCACGCGACATCGCCGACGATGGCGACAAACACTTGAGCGCTGCCAGGAAGCAGACCGGTTGAATGATAGATGGTCCGGGCGACTCCCATTTTCCCTATCTTGTCC
>NW_027466398.1:0-31872 GCF_046127955.1 Nelusetta ayraudi | reverse complement strand
ACCCAAAAGACAATAAACAAACAAACAAACAAACAAACAAACAAACAAACAAACACAACAGTCAAGTGGCGCACACAGAAAGTGTTGCACATCTTTTTTTTCATGCGCTCGTTCGACGAGATGGCGTCTCCTCCGCAGACGTCTTTGTTGACCTTTGACCTTTCTTTGACTGCGCCCAGAAACAGTTCCTACCGTCCAAGTGTTTCCTTTAGTGTTCCTGATCAGCACTGTTTGAAGCACAGTGAAAATGTCATTATTCTCAAAAGTGCACCTAAAGTTTGTCGCTCTTCCCAGTTAGTACGAAGAAAGTGCGTCTAGACGAAGAAGAAGAAGAAGAAGAAGAAGAAGAAGAAGAAGAAGAAGAAGGACCTGGCCGAGAAGGACCGACCCAAACCCGCCTCCCCAGTAACCACACGGGACGGTCTAGCCTTCAGCGTATTTCCTGGTTGCGTCACCACCGTTCCCTCCTGCTGGCCAACGCCGGAAGTGACGTCTTTCTAGCATCAAGCTAACCATTGGTTCGCCATCCAACCGTGGCGTTGGAGGTTCAAATCAGTAAAAACCCTACGGTGAAAACTTAATGTTTTATGTGCAATTTGAATGCTTAAATGTATATGTTGTGTCTTTGCCAGTAGATGGCGCCATTTCAGCCGACTTCCCAGGATCCCATGATGCTTTGCAGCAGCACGCAAAGCATCCTGGGATACAGAAGGAGGCGAAGGACAGTAGCGGTGCATCCTTCAAATCGGCTGAAGGTAGGGCGCATTTCAAGGGCGCATTTGGAGCGTCCTTCGAACTTTGGTGAACTGGGAGGAGCCTTGGCTCAGTGCTATGATGCTACTGGCCTTCAAAAGCATGCTTCGAAGGATGCAGACCCTGGACTGAGACGCAGCCTATGTGCTCTATAGGCCCTCTAGTTCGGAAGTCAAAAACTTTTACGGCATACGTGCTGGCTCAGCAACTACATTAAAATGGATGGGGGGGCCGTCATGTTGGACCCTGGGGGGCCTGACTGTGAAGCGCTGGAAGTAGCGGCTCGCTAACAAAGTAGCACCACAAAGAAGTAGAAGAAGAAGAAGAAGAAGAAGAAGAAGAGGAAGAATGGCTCAATATCCCAGTCAGTCTGTCTTCTTCTCCTTCTTCTCCTTCTTCTTCTTCTTCTTCTTCTTCTTTTCGGTTTTGATGGTATTACCCAGCGACAGGCGTCAGCAGACAGGACCCCCCTCCATCCTTCCATACCTCCCCGCCTCCAATCATCTGCTCGGATGCACCTGGTTGGCTGCAGGAGCCTGGTCTTTCCCAGGTCCATCTGCCTCGGCCGAGGACACCGAGGACCCCTGCTGGAGGCCGAGGGAGGCGGCGCGGGTCCACGGAGGCCGAGTGAGCGAGTGACCGTTTAAAGGGATTAGAGAGTGAGACGAGGCCCCGGAGCCCTGAGACAGTCTGACCCGGCCGGAGCTCCACGGGGTCACACAGATCCCACCTAATCCTGCAGCCCTGATTTATTTGCTTAGGTTTTTTTTTAAGCGGGGGAAGGGGGGGGGGGTGGAGGGAGCAGGGGGAGGAAATGTTCCTGCAATTTGGACTCGGCAGGAGGTCAAAGGGCAAAGAGGCGGTCAGATGGACTTAATCTCGGTGCACTGAATGCACTGAATATTTTACTATCATATATATATATATATATATATATATATATATATATGTTATATATATATATATATATATATATATATACATGTACGTGGATACATACATAGAGTCAGACAAAATAATGTATCCATACATCAGGAAATTAAATAAATATTTCATTTGTATAAGTACTTCTATACATAATACTGGTGGAGGTCAAAGGTGACTTGTATTAATCTCGTAAAGTCTGAATACATTTGGGATTTAAATATTCATGCAGGCTTTCCTTTTCCTGGTGTGTGTGCACAATGTCTGGGCAGACCATGTAGACTGTGTTCACATGCATTGCAACAGTTTTGGTTCTTTCACCTTTAACAGTTAATCTTGGCTGGTTTTCTCCCAACAGTTCTGTGTTCGATTAGATTAAAGCCTTGGCCTGGTCTGTTTGCTTTAGGTTTTGGAATGCTTTTGTTTTGACAGTCTGACAACAATGTGTGTGTGTGTGTGTGTGTCTGTGTGTGTGGGTAACTTTACTTACTTGAACCATTTAACTGCCTGTTCTTTTTGTCCCAGTAGTTATGACCGATGCACCCGTTGAGACAGTTTCTCCATTCAGCTGCGTGAGCTGCCCCCCCCCCCCCCCCCCCCACAAGTCAGCGCTTCCCTCTGATTGGTCGACTGATACCAGTCACACTGCAGCCATCTACCGTACCGTGAGTGTCTCGTTCAGCCTATTTTCATCTTCCATACCCGCTCCGTCCCGAGCTCAGGGTCCTGGGGGTCTGCTGGAGCCTCTCCCAGCTGTCACAGGGTGCAGGCAGGGTGACACCCCGGACCAGTGGCCAGGTCATCGCACCACCAATCATCGTTTATTTATTTATTTATTTATCCAAACCCACTTTGCCCCTTAGAGAGTCTTAGCCCTCCTGCTCAAAAGGTGGAACTAACAACTGCAATGTTGCGTCACAACTTCTCTCAAATGTGGAACGAGCCGGTGCCAACCTCTGGCTGGGACGACAGTGGTGTGTGATGTCACAAAGGGTTGACATTTTGGTTCAGGAGAACAAACAGGACCAGACTTTGGCTTTTATAGATTAAACAAAAACAAATATATACATATATATATATATATATCATATATATATATATATGTATATATATTCTCTATTTATTTCCACATATACATAGAAAAGCATGAATTCATCAAAGATCACTTGGTGTAAAAAATAATAATAATAAAAAAAAATTAAATAACTATACATTTTAAATATTCCCTCTGCTTTTATGTACAAAGTGAGTCTGTGGTGAGAAGAAGACTCAGCAGTCCGACACGTCCACGTCCAGGTCGGAGAACTCCTCCTCCTCCTCCTCCTCTTCCTCCTCCTCTTCCTCCTGGCCCTGGGACCCGGGACTCCTGGGTGGAGCCGCCAGGCCCAGTTTGGCCAGCTTGGCCTGCTGCTGCTCCAGACTCTGCTTGCGCCACTTGATGCGTCGGTTCTGGAACCAGACTTTGACCTGGAGGGGTGGAGAGAGTGACAGGTCAGGACGTGTGTGTGGGGGGGAGAGAAGTCTAAGTCTATACATATCTATCTATCTATCTATCTATCTATCTATCTATCTCTCTAATATATATACATATATATATGTATAAGAGGGCAAGAAGAAAGCAAGAAGAAATGCAGCAAACACACGAGACAATAGAAGAACAGTCAAAGACACAGTAAGCGTTGAAAAGGCGTTTTTATAATTCCACTGGCAAAGTGCTCCAGGTGTGTGTGTGTGTGTGTGTGTGTGTGTGTGTGTGGGGGGGGGGGGGGGTCCTCACCTGGGCTTCGGTGAGCTGCAGCGCCGAGGCCAGCAGGAACCTCTCCGAGCCGACCATGTACTGCTGCCGCGCGAACTCCTTCTCCAGGCGCGAGAGCTGCTCGCTGGTGAAGCTCGTGCGCATCCGCTTGGACTTGCCGCCTTTGGCCTTGAAAGCGTGCAGCGACCCCGCGTGGACCCTGGACATGGGGGGAGCTGCGGGAGGGGGGGGAGGAAGAAGAGACTCGGTTTGCAATTCCATAGCATTTCGCTTTCTGTTCCTTCCTTCGTCTAGAACCGAGTCGGTACCTTGAGAGTAGAACGCCGCCCGGCACGTCGTCGGCTGGCAGCTGTAGGGCGGCCAGCAGCAGTAGCCCGGATACCCGGCGTGCGCGTGCAGCGCCGCGGGCTGGAAGACGTAAGGCGGGAGAGCCGCGGATCCTCCGTGAGGCTGCGGAGGCACCAGCAGCAGCGGCGGGTACCGCTGCCGGTCCCCGGCCCGGCCCGGGCTCGAGTCCTCCGGCTCGGCCAGCAGGGCGTCGATGGTGAAGGACTTCCCCCCGCCGGAGGGCTTGCTGCTGGGCGCCGGGTGGAGCGGTGCCGCTGCGTAATGACGCACAGAGTATTCGTAAGATCCCAGCGGCCTGTTCGGCACCTGCATCCTGGCAACAAAACAAAAAAAACAAAAACAAAAAAAAACCCAACAACACACCAACAAAAGTAAAACTAACCAATCTAAACTAAAAAAAAAAAAAAAAGATCTTTTCTAAGGGAGCTGGAGTCGGAGGGTGTGTGTGTCAGAGGTTCCACTCCGGGTGAGTGCTGCTCCCTCTGGCCGGACTCCGGCCTTTATATCCCGTCCAACACTGAGGTGTGAACAGTACCCCCCCCCGTCCCCCTCCTCACCTCCCAGACCCCCCCGACCCCCCCGCCGGTTCTTTGTCTTTCTAAGCAGCAGATGAGAGGGACGAACATCCCGACAACGTATCCAATTAATTGGTGCTCTTGAGGGGATTGTCAAACATCCTCAGGCCCTTTCAATGACAAGGCTTTGTGAAGCTTGGGGGTTGGATGGAGGGGGTTGTGGTGGGGGTGGGGGGGGGGGTTGGAGATTTAGCGGCCTATACAAATTCCTGCGTGGATCTAAAGTCCGAGTGTAATCGGCACCGCTGCGAGGCCTTGATGTCCCCGAATCATCGCATTTGGAGCCTTTTGAGTCTCGCCAGTGGTGGGGGGTGGGGTGGGGGTGGGCGGACTGGCGGACTGGTGGATGGTGATGATGGTGGTGGTGGTGTGTGAACAACACGACCGACACTCAACCTGCACCGAACCGAACCTGCCGCGTGTGACGTCACACCCCGCAGCGTCACTGGTCGGCGGGATGAAGAGGTTGTTGCTGCTGATGAAGACTCCCTTACAGGAAGTCATCGACCCCCCCCCCCCCACCCCTCCTCTCCCGCCTCCTCGTCCTCCTCTTTCAACTGCGGATTATTACCCTGCTCCGCAAACTCCGCGCGGCTCATTTCCATCGTCGTCGCGAGGCGCTTTTGAAAAGTGAAGAGTGTCGGCGACGCGGCGAGAGACCCTCGCGGCTTCCTTTTGAGTTCGTCCTGTTTGTCGTGGCGCACTGACACCACAATGTCTTAATGAAGAGCGCAAACACAGACTTGACTGGAAGCCCCGCCCGCCCGGACTGCCCGGACCACCCGGAGCAGCGGGGCCCGGGCCCGCGGCTCACAGCCAGGCTCCAAACTCTGGACAAACACGGTGGCTTGAAAGAGATTGTGTGTGTGTGTGTGTGTGTGTGTGTGTGTGTGTGTGTGTGTGTGGTTGGGGGTCGGTAGTAACGCGTTAATGAGGCCGAGAGATCAGAGACGTGAGGAGTAGACGGACACCTGCAGCAGCAGCAGCAGCAGCAGCAGCAGCAGCAGCTAACTGACGGGGACTGGAGCTGGAGCTGGAGCTGGAACTGGAACTCGGTTCGGCAGAGTCTCCCCCCTGGTCGGCCAGGTGAGCCTGCCCTGTCCGCCGCTCTGTGACGTCACAGCCCCGGTGTGTATTGGAGCCAGACTGGCCACAATACATTCAATATGCGTCGTCTCTCCATTCATAGTCATGTCCGTGAGGAGCTGCTGCTGCTGCTGCTGCTGCTGCTGCTGCCGCGGCTCAAAGCTGCGCTACCTGGATTCACCTTCAGCACAGTTCTACTGGTACCACTGGGGATACATTCACTGTGAATTATGACACCATCAAATCAACATTTAAGAAATCCCTTTATTAGTTCCAGTGGGGGGGGATTTCCAGCATCCCAGCAGCAAAGTGGACAGCAACAATGAAGAAGCATCAGTAAAAAAAACAGAAACAAAACACACAAAACAGACAATAGATTGCAAAGGCACAATATATATGAAACAATATACGAATTTAAACAACAGAAAAAAGTATGAGTGAACAAGATAAACAAAACAAAACAAAACAAACATAATGCAACACCAAAATCATTTTAAAAAGGAAACGAATATCGGTGCATGGATTATATCTGCATCATTGTAGCCATAGAGGTAACAATAGTGTAAATAGAAATGGAATTTAAAAGGATCTGAAAAGCAAGAGTCGGGGGGGGGGGGGGGGGGATACATTTGAGGGAAAACATGGTGTGACTGATTATTACTTATTGGTTGACCCGGTAGAGTCATTCTTGTTCATTCATGTCGGCTGTTGCCATTTAAACGTGTTGATGAATATCATAAATCATGTTTTACGACGTTGCAGACAGGACGAGGGACAAAAGCACTCAAACCTGCGATTCCGGCCGCCGTCTGCAGGCGGCCGTTAATTAGAGGGGGGGGGGGGCGGAACAATATCACATCTCACCTCGCAGCTCCGTCGACGCCTGATTACCTGGAACAAAAGCATGGAGAAACACTGTCATCATTACAGTGATGGAGGCTAAGCAGTGGGCGGGGCCTCCCTTCTCACCTGGCCGACACTTTTAGCAGGCATTGTCACACCAGCCTTTCCTGCCCCCCCCACCCCCCCCCACACACACACACACACTAATGGTTTCATGTGGGCCCCTTTCACAGAACCATCGACAGACATTTGCTGCAGGGCCCCTCACCTCACCTGGGCCCTGGAGAGAGAGAGAGAGAGAGAGAGAAAGAGAGAGAGACAGGTGTGCTCTGCTCACCATGCTAACGATGGTTTAGCGACTGGCCTCTTGTTCGCCATGTTTCATAAAGAACTGACTGACCACACATTTGTAGTGCAGCTCTGAGCGGCTCAGGTCAAACAGGAAGTGAGGGAACGCAACCAGGAACCAGACCAGGTGCCTGCTGATACGCACCGGAGGTCTCTTCACTTCACAAAGGAAGGTCGCATAATAATGATGATGATAATGATAATAATAATAATAATAATAATAATAATAATAATAATAATAATAATAATAATAATAATAATAACAATGATAATAATTATGAAACTAAATGGGACTCTGCAGTTGCTGTAGAAAATAAATTAGCGTTAATTAGCAAACTGAGGCTCATCATCATCACCTGCTCTCACTCCAACCAGGTGTGTGTGTGTGTGTGTGTGTGTGTGTGTGTGTGAGAGAGAGAGAGAGAGAGAGAGAGAAAGGTGTTGAGTCATGGTTTCTGTCCTGACATGCTTCTGCTGGGGTGCCTTCAAAGGTCATGACATCATCAGGAAGGTGAGGAGCCACAGCATCTGAGCCGGGCCTTCATCTCCTGATACATCCTGGTCCTGGCGTGGTCCTGGTCCCGGTCCCGGTCCATGGTGGAACAAGGACATGGACCATGGTGGAACATGGTTCTGCTCACTGAGGTCAGAACTTACTGCAGTCTCAGGCTTGGCTCCTCCTCTTCCTCCATCTGCTTCAACCCTTCCTGCTCCTCCACCTCGTCCTCGTCCTCCTTCTCTTCTCCTCCTCTTCCTCTTGTTCTCTCCTCCTCCTTCTCCTCCTTCTCTTCTCCTCCTTCTCCTCTCCTCCTCTTCCTCTTGTTCTCCTCCTCCTTCTCCTCTTCCTCTTCCACCCCTCCTCCTCCTCTTTCACCACCCTCACCCTCTCCTCTCCCTCCACCTCCTCCTTCTCCTTCTCTCCTCCTCTTCGGCCCCTCCACCACCTCCTCCTTCTCCTCTTCTCCTCCTTCTCCTCCCTCACCTCTTCTTCCTCCACCTCATCCTCCTTCTCCTCCTTCTCCCCTCCTCCTCTTCCTCTTGTTCTCCTCCTCCTTCTCCTCTTCCTCTTCCACCCCTCCTCCTCCTCTTTCACCACCCTCACCCTCTCCTCTCCCTCCACCTCCTCCTTCTCCTTCTCTCCTCCTCTTCGGCCCCTCCACCACCTCCTCCTTCTCCTCTTCTCCTCCTTCTCCTCCCTCACCTCTTCTTCCTCCACCTCATCCTCCTTCTCCTCCTTCTCCCCTCCTCCTCTTCCTCTTGTTCTCCTCCTCCTTCTCCTCTTCCTCTTCCACCCCTCCTCCTCCTCTTTCACCACCCTCACCCTCTCCTCTCCCTCCACCTCCTCCTTCTCCTTCTCTCCTCCTCTTCGGCCCCTCCTCCTCCTCCTTCTCTTCTTCTCCTCCTTCGCTTCCTTCTATTCCTCCACCACCTCCTCCTTCTCCTCTTCTCCTCCTTCTCCTCCCTCACCTCTTCTTCCTCCACCTCATCCTCCTTCTCCTCCTTCTCCTCCTCCACCTCACCTTCTTCTCGTCCTCTTTCCCCTCCTCCAACTCCTCCAACTCCTCCTCCTCCCCCTGCAGCTCTTTACGTCACTTTGCAGATTCCGCGTGTTTTGGATTTGCACGTGTGATGAGAGGGGGAGGGGCCTCCATCAGTGCTGCTCCAGCGACGGGCTCCATTAGCATTGACACCCGCCGTCGTCGCCTCTCCGCAGGGTCAACGGCGGCCGTTTGGGCTCCGTACAAAGGCCTCCAGAAAGTCCATCATCAGAGCTCAGTCATTACCAAGCTAATGAGGGATTAACCCTCGCTGGACGCTCTCCACTCAGGGGAGCAGACGACCCGTCAGTGTGTGTGTGCGTGTGTGTATTCCACCTGTCTGACGCTTGGCCCTCCGGCAGGAAGTTGAGCTCTCTGGGATTTTTATAGGTCGTGTGATCAGCAGCTCATTTTTGGAGGGACGGCAGGCTGCGTTCAGCCCTCGTAGCTTCACCGACCGCGACTGTCGTGTCATAGTCGCGAGATTCACAAGGAACTGGGGACCGCCGAGAACCTTTCGCAGACTTCTAGTGGGAAGCATGGGGACGGATAGCGTGAAAAACTGACCTGGCCTGACCTGTTGATTATTGAGATTCCTGGTCTGCTGAGAACTCTTTCGTTAGCTCCACGTCGGTTGCTGAGGCAGCAGATGTGGCACCCTGGGGGTCAGACAACCAGTCAGCCATCAAACACACACACACACACACACACACACACACACACACACACACATCTGGTTTTCATTTTGCAGCCGAGAGCTAATAGCGGCTCAGTCTGTTTGTGTCATAACCAGAAGTATTCAATCGTTACTGTCCAGGCACTGCTAACATGCTAAGAGCACACAGATACAACGACAACAAGTGTTTCACTTTGACAAAATTGCGGAGTCGAGTCGACCGTGGACGACTTTTTCAGACCTGGGATTCCGACTTTTTCGCAGTACACGGAACGGACGCCTGTAGCTAACAGCTGTAGCCTGTAGCTAACAGCTGTAGCCTGTAGCTAACAGCTGTAGCTGCTCGCTGGCTTCCACCTCCGTTGCCAGTTGGTCTGTCGCGCCAGTGTTTTCTCTCTCCTTGATGGTGATTTGCCCAAGCAGAATTCGATGGGCTCGCCATCCTTGATCGCCATCACCTTGTGTTTTGAAATGAGGACATGAGGCGGCGCTGTTGCCCCCACATAAGGGACTCTGTCTGTCTGTCTGTCTGTCTGTCTGTCTGTCTGTCTTCTCCGGTTGAGGCTCATTTCTTTCCCTTTTAATGCCCGACACTCGACGTCTTAGCTGTTTATCTTTTTTAATTGTTGCGTTTAAACTCTCAAGTGAATGAAAGCACCATTTAACCCCACCCCCTCACCCCCCGCCACTCCCCCACCCCTCCCCCGCACTCCCCCCAGCCCCCCTCTCCTCTCAATTGGAGAGGTGAGAATTGGAGGGTTGGACTTTTAACACTGGCTCTGTGTTTGCACTTCCTGTCTATAAAGCGCTGCTCGCAATGTGGCTGCGCTGAACTGTATTGTCTGTGTGCTCTCCAGGGGGCGCTGTAACAGGCTCCTCCAGCCCCAGGGGTTCAGGCTCCTGCAATCACCTGCAACCCCCTGCAACGTCCAGCAGCTCCTCCAGGTCCTGCAACCTCCTACAACACCTGCAGCTTCTGCAGCTCCTACAACATCTGCAGCACATCCAGCACCTGCAGATCCTACAACATCTGCAGCACCTGCAACCCCCTGCAGCTACTACGAAGTTCTACAACCTCCTACAACACCTGCAGCTCCTGCAGATCCTACAACATCTGCAGCCCCCTGCAGCTACGACAGCTCCTGCAATCACCTGCAACGTCCTGCAGCTCCTACGAAGTTCTACAACCTCCTACAAGCTCCTCCAGGTCCTACAACCTTCTACGGCACCTGCAACACCTGCAGCTCCTGCAGATCCTACAACATCTGCAGCCCCCTGCAGCTACGACAGCTCCTGCAATCACCTGCAACCTCCTGCAGCTCCTGCAACGTCCTGCAACTACCACGAAGTTCTACAACCTCCTACAAGCTCCTCCAGGTCCTACAACCTTCTACGGCACCTGCAACACCCGCAGCTCCTGCAGCTTCAACTACCTCCAACTACCTCCAACTACCTCCAACTACCTCCTGCTTTACCTGCGGCTCCTGCGGCGCTCCTGCAGCACCTGCAGCTGCTGCCCACCAGAGGACAATTACTGCCTCCAGTCTGCTGATCAAAGCAGCGTCTCCATGGAGACGCGTGGCAAACAAAGACAGACATGTGTACTGGGAGTGATGGTAGCCGTAATGGGAGCGGTGGACACTTCCAGCTCTTTGACTCTGGCTGCTAATTTAGTGTGTTTTTATTAGGGGCCGAGTGAAAGTTTCACACAGGACCACACAGGCCGACAGGTGGAGACGGACCCGCCCCTTTCCTGGAGTTGCCGGGCCTCTGCTGCCACCTGTTGGACACAAGCAGTAACAACAGCAGCAGCCCGAAGTTGTAATCTTCTTATCCTTTCAAGGTAAAAGATTTAAAGGAGTAACAACGATTAATTTCACTACATCGATCAAGCCTAAGTTCTTTCAGATTTGATAGCGGGCTCGTGAGTTAGATATTTCTAGGTTTTAATGTTTGAATTGTTGTATGAGTTCAAGATTATTTGGTGGTGTTTCCCCCAGGATGCATATGTTTTAAGGCCTGTTTAAATTTAAATTTGAAGTCTTCATTCCAACGAATAAATAAGCATTGAATAATAATGATAACTTATATTCATATCGTGCCTTTCAAGACACCCAAGGACGCTTCACATAACAAAATGAAACACATTATTAGACTTGACAGAGTCCAGTCCAGTGTTGGCAGCTGGCGAACAGCAGAGGGGAGAGAGTTCCCGAGGACAGGGGGCAGCCACACTGAAGGCTCAGTCACCAAGAGTCCGCTTGTTGCCGGGAGGGATGATGAGGAGCCCCGAATCAGACGATCTCAGGTTCCCGGGATGGGGAGTGGTCCTTGAGAAGGTCAGACGGGTACTGTGGGGCCTGGGCATGGAGAGCTTTCTCGCTGAGATGAGGAAGTTTGTAGGCGGTGCGGAACTTAACCGGAAGCCAGTGGAGACGTTTGAGGGAAGGCGTGATGTGCTGCCGGTCCGGTGTCTGGTGCGGGTGAGCAGTCCAGCAGCAGAGTTCTGAATATACTTCAGTCAATCCAGGGCTTTATTGATAGGAGAGGTCTGGACAGGACCAGACTGGACCAGAGTGGACTGGACCAGATAGACTGTCAGCAGGAATCTTTGCAGAAATGTTTTTTTTTTTTTTTTTTTTTCGGGGGGGGGGTCATTTCACTGATAGATGATGGAGGTACTGCCCCCTGCTGGCTGGCTGGTTGAGGGAGCCACAGTTATATTTATATATATATATATATACATATATGTTATATATTGTAGGGATGAATGTCTCACGGTACAATTGCTTTAATTACAACCTTAACGGTATCTGCCGCCAGAGGGCACTTGTGTTCTGTGTGTGTATTGAGCCGGAGAAATAATAATAATAATAATAATAATAATAATAATAATAATAATGATCAACTGTCTGCAAAATACACGTTTATTGAGTATTTTCAATACAACTATAATGCAATATAATAGAATAAAAACCACATATACACATAATTGAACCCCATCCTGCACAACTTTGCTTTAGATCGGGCAAAGCTGCCATTTTTGTAGTTTTTTTTTGTTGAAAAAAAAAAAAGGGTATAAACAGTCTACGTTTTCCAATTGGCCGGCAGGTGGCGCCATTCTACAAAGGAACCCGTGCAGCGTCGCTGTGTCTGACGTCACAGTTCCTTAAAGTTATTTCTGCCCTTTGACTTTGAAGTATCCAGCAGACTTCTCTGAAAATGAACTTTAAAAAAAAAAAAAAAAAAAACAATGTTAGCAAAGTGAGGTGATGTGTATTTAGTAATTTTTTTAAAATAGGGATTAATTCATTAAAAACGTTATTTATATATAAATGTGTATGAGTGTGTGTGTGTGTGTGTGTGTGTGTGTGTGTGTGTGTGTGTGTGTGTGTGTTGTCTGACCTTTGACCCTCAGCACTGTTCAACCAGTGAATCCAGAGCAGGAACATTTTAACCTCTGATTCCTGTTTAATCCCTGAAGTCATCCAGCCATGACTTGAGGCCGTGGCTCCGGCAGATGGGACGAGCCAACCGACACGTGAGCGCACGCACACACACACACACACACACACACACACACACACACACACACACACACACACACAGCTTCATTCTAGAGGCAGCAAATGTTGCTCACAACTCCTTCTCAGAAACATCAGTAAATTCCTCGGAGAGCGTCAACATGTTGTTTATTCAGCGGGTTAGCGTCAGTTGTTTAATTTCCAACATTTGACGGTTGTCTGAAATCAACGCGCTTTTTTTTTTTTTTTTTTTCTCTCTTCTCCAGCTCATTAATTGTAATGAAACTCCTCTGGAGTCTTGAGAGCTAAAGCGAGTGTTTCTGTCTGAGTGATTTTATGTCTCAGGCTAAAGACCCAAAATGAGTTTGATTAATCACCTCTGATCGAGGCAAAGGGAAACCCAGTCAGCATCTGCTGATCAGAGCTGAGAGTGAATCAGTGCTGAGGAGATGTTGATTAGCCACTCTGAGTAAGATGAAGAGTGAACGACTGTTTTTTGCCACGTTTCCACGGGTGCACTTGGGCCCGGTTTGTAGGCGTTGCCACTGGATGGCCGACCCGGTGGGCAACGGGAGGGGAGACGGCCTCGACTTTGCCGGTGGGCGATGAGAGAACAATATTCGAAAACATGCATGATGACTGCGAGTGTGTTGTGACCAAAAGCAACGTTAGTTTTTAAGGCTATTTGCAAAGTACAACCGCCGTCTTATGCTAGCCACCACCGCTAACTCTGTGTTCGGCAGGGAATCTGAAGAAGCAGCAGTTCTGCCGCTAGCGTGTTAAAACTGGCTTCATGAAGCTGTCGCTGTTTTGTGCTTTGAGTGGACTTGAGTTGTCCAGACATTCTTGTCATGTGATAATAAACGACTCTGACCGAAGCGAGCGTTTCAGCGTCTACATTCTCTCTGCGAGGACACTGTTTCAACACAAGCCGACAGTATTTAACAATTCCATGTCAATGTGAAAAGTAAAACCTCTGAATGACGCTGAAGGCATAACAGACAGTGGAAACGTGCCCTTTGTCTCCTCCCTGCAGTGGCTCCTCCAGGCTGACTGCAGTTTCTCCAACTGAACAAGGCATCGTTCAGCTTCTTGAAGACCTGAAGACCTCTTAAAACCCTCAAGACCTCCTGAAGACCTGAAGACCTCTTAAAGACCTGAAGACCTCCTGAAGACCTGAAGACCTCCTCAAGACCCGAAGAGCTCCTCTGGGCCCCAGGACGGGTGGGCTCCTCCTCCACACCTCCTCCTTCTCCCGCCGTCTTCCAGCCCCCAACGTCTTTTGTCTCCTTTCAGAATTCCTGCCAGAGGCCGGAGCTTCTTCTCCAGCGTCCATCTGTTGGCTGCAGGTCCCCCCCCCCTTACCCCCACCACCACCGCTTCTCCACTGACCTCACCCCGGACTCTGTGGTGGGGGGTGACCAGTGTAAAGGGTGACCCAGTCGTGGCGGGAGAGTGTTCATTGACACCAGCTGATACTTAACAATAAGAGTGGACGATGGTCAGCAGGGGGCGGCTGCTCCTCCTCCACCGGGGGGGAAACTGCTGCTCCAAACTTCATTCTACCCTATTTTTGCTCGACCTCAGGCGCCTGATGTTTCCTCAGGCACGAAGCCGGAGCAATGAGACGACGTGGAAGCGGATCGCACCGCCGCAGTAGCAGCAGATGTCTCTTCGGAAACCACGCTGACTCAGTTTTCACCAGCTTATCTGGGGGCAAAAAAAAAGTCCCATCTCGTCTCGTCTCTTGGCTTGGCTTGGCTTGGTGGGACAGCGGGAATGCCGCTCTGGAATTCACGCTCGGAGTTTCCACGTTTGTTTTCCTTAATGTTTGTCACTGGCTAGGCTAGGCTAGGCTAGGCTAGGCTAGGCTGTGATTTGGTTCTCTGTGGCAGCAGCAGCAGCAGATGCAGCTGCAGCAGCAGCAACAGCTGTTCTCGACAGGCATCGCCACTGTCAACCCCCCATCCCCCGACCCTTCCCAACCCCCCCCCCCACCACCACCACCACCACCACCCCCTCACACGTCAGATGTGTGAATGTTAACACGCAGACACCAAAACATTTACAGATGAGACAAATGCAAATATTGCGAGCGGGAGGACGGCATCCAACGGGCCGGCGGCCTCCACCTGCAGGATCACCGTGCAGGATCGAGGACGCTCACATTCTGCCACTAGAATATGAGACGCTAATTGATTAACTGAAATAAACATTGGCAGATTAATCGATTGTTTGGGGGCAGGGGGGGTGGGGGTGGGGGGGGTGATGGGTAGATTAATCAATTTAAAAAAGAATTGTCTGATATTTTGTCGCTGAAACAACAAGAAAACATTGTCGTTTATGCCTTTATTGTGAAAGCTTTTATCAAGCAATCAGCAATCATAAGAGAACATGTGAAAAGGGGACCATGTGACAATGTAACCTTAAGAGTCCAGGACTGCGCCACAGTCCTCTTAGGACTTGGAAAACCTAACTCTACTCTTTCAAAATTTGGGCGCCAATTTTGGCACTCCAAATTTTCCCTGCATGCGCCTCTCATAAAAGTGTGTGGGCGCCGCTGTGTTCCTCGTAAAGTACTGCATGATGTGACGTCCACGTGAGAGTCCTGCCAACAACCGGCGGTTTGCCGAATGCAAATAAAAGGTGGCGGTGGGCGTGATTACGAGCGTAATAAAGCCAGATTAGATGTCCAGCGAGGAGATGCAGCAAAGGTGTTTACAAATCAGCACGGTGGAAGTCAAAAAAAACAAAACAGGTTCACACACTCCAGGCTGTGCTGTGGGGGGGGGGGGGGGGGTGAACCACCGGGACCACACCGCAGGAAGCTGTACAAAAACAACAAAACAACCAACAATAACACAGCAGCTAGTCTCACAGAACAGCGCTAACTCCCTCGGAGCAATAAACGTGAAGAAAGGCGGGCAGGGGGAAATAAAAGGACCGACGCATCTTTCTTTCATGTGCACGGCAGAAACATTGCAGAGACGCAAGTTTTGCCGAGTGAAATTCCTGCGCCGGCATGCAGCCTCCAGGCTGACCCGCTGATTGAGAGGCGGCGGACGGACGTTCCTGTCTGTCTGTCTGTCTGTCTGTCTGTCTGTCGCTTCTCTCCTGAGTGTGAAGCCACGGGAAAAAAAAACAGGAGGCTTGCGATGGATGAAGCATCATGTGACCAGAACAGCCCTCAGACAATGACAAAGCAGACACAGCAGCCGGCCTTATGGTTTTCATCACTGTGAAAATGTACATGTTTGATATATATATCTTGATAGATTTTAAGATATCATACATACGTATGTTTGTACACACTGAGCCCATGATTCCTTTCTTTTTGCGACTGCGCCGCAGTGTCACCTTTCGCTCTGCTGCGTGAAGGAGGAAGTGTGGAAGCAGCGGGGAGTTGACGTAGTTTTGGTGTGAACAGAAGGTCTTGTATTCAGGTGTGTGTGTGTGTGTGTGTGTGTGTGTTTGTGTGCGAGTGAGTGAGTGAGTGAGTGCGTGTGAAGGGGAGGGGTCTCTCCCTCCTGTTGCCGTCTCTATCTCTATCTGTCTCTTTTGAGATGTAGGGCGGATGACGGCTCAGCCCCGGCCTCCTCCAGGAGCTCGTCAGCCTTCATTAACATCGCAGATGGCAATCACACAGATACCTCGGCGGCCCACTGAATATACAGGCCGTGGCCACGGAGACAAGCTGCGGGACGGCGCACCCCCACCGCCTCCCTCTCTCTTTCACACACACACACACACACACACACACACACACACACACACACACACACCATGTTTAAAGTTAAAAAGAGCTTGTTGGGGACACTAATGTGTTGTTGCTGTGCTGAAATGGCTGCTGCCAAGCTGATAAGATAACGACTGTACAAGATTACACGTAACTGCATGCTCGACAAAATGAAAGGAAATATACAAGCACTGAGTGAGTGTGTGTGTGTGTGTGTGTGTGTGTGTGTGTGTGTGTGTGTGTGTGTGTGTAACATGTCGTTCTCCCGGGGAGAAGAAGAGCAAGCTGCAGGAGCCACAACCACCAAGCTGTCTGTTCTGCTGGAGTCGTCTGAGTGGTTTGAATATTTGCAGTCGGGTTGAACACTAAGTCATGCACAGGTAGGTGTCTCATTGTTGTCCACCAGCTTGGGCAGCAGCCCTGACTGACTGAAATAAACACAATGGTCAACAACAGGGCCTGAGCCACCGTCGCCTGCTTTCGTTCTGTCTTGATGCTTCCAGGTGGATTTTATGCCACAGACGAGATCCATTTCGGGGGAATGATGCCTCGTGTTTAAGGACAGCAATGAAACTCAACCTTTAAACATCAAGTTTGGTGTTTAAACACTTATTAGTGTGCCCCCCAATTTTTATTTTTTTTTTACTGCAGAAACAAAAATTTCTACTTGTATTTTAAAAGTCTTTTTTTCTTTAAATTTATCATTAGACTGTTGTATTTGAGTTAAAAGTGGTCAAATCCTCGGGAACAAAGGACATTCGAGAAGAAAGATGAACGAATTTCGAGCGTTGCGTGACGTCGTCCTCGTTGGCTCCGCTCATCTCCCGCATTTGGCAAGGGGACAACAGCGGAGAGATTCTGATTGGGCGGCGGCGCTTGAACGGAGGCGTGATTGGCTGACGTCTTGGCGCGTCTGAGCTCCCATTTTAAACATAAATAGCTGCGGCAGCGAGTCACTTGTACTCGGCAGAGGACCAAGCCGCGGGACTTCTGCTAGCTGGTGCAGCCGACAGCCATGTGGATTTAAAGATTTAATGTATTTTTTTTTGTTTGTTGTTTTTTAAGCGAGACTTCGCTCCACGCCGAACTTAGCGAAACGCTTCCTTTGCCCGTGTTTTTGTCAGACGGCGCCTTGCGGAGATGTGCTTTTTCGAACTGGCCGCTTAGCTTCCGGGTTAGCTTCAAGACAGCGCCGTCCTGCTCATCCTCGCGATTGTTTTTCACACGAGCCCCACCACGGCAAGGCGGACCTCCTATCCTATCCCATCCTATCCTCCGTTCCGAACACACGAGACATGGAAGCGATAGGCGCCTTCAGCAGCCCTCCTCCCTCCAGTAACGGCGCCGGAAAGGGCAGCAGGCCCGACGCGATCCCCGGCCTCTCCTCGCTCTCACGCCCGGCACCCGGGCTCGAGCCCGACCTGGCCACCGCCTCGCACTGCCGCAGCCTCTTCTCCCGCGAAGCGGCCGGAGTGCTGTCCCCGCTCACCAACCTGGCTCTGGACCTGGTCAACTTAGCCGTACTCGGAAGGTATTATTACATTTCCCCCCCCCCCCCGACCTCACAACTGTCGCTGCTTTCATTCGGCCGGGTTCGGGTTTACTAATGTCCCCCCCCCCCGTGTGTTGTCTCCCCCGCACGCAGCCACAGCGACACTCCGAAGAGGGGCAAACATCCCCCGCTGGAGAAAGTCCCATCCTTTGCTTCTGACATCTCATGTGATTCTGGTGAGTCCCTCATGACCTTGTTTTTATTTTATTTTATTATTTTTTTTACAAGATGGTTCCATAATATAGGAGCGTCACGATCACGTGTATGACCTAGTGTTGTTGACATGGGTTACATTTTTTTTTTTTTTGGTGGTGGTGGTGGTGTGCTATAATATCTGCATGGACAAACTGCAAGCTTCTTGATCGATCAGCTCCCATCATGCCTTGAGCCACCTCGTCCCTCGCATTGACCCCTGTTGCCCCCCCCCTCCTCCCACCCCCCCTCCTCAGGCATTGACACGGACCTCCCGAGCCCCATGGACGCTGCTGAACTGGATGATTCGTAAGTAATAGTGAGACTGTCCTAATTAATGGTCCTCCCCTCCCCTCCCCCCACCTCGGCTTGGGTCATCTTCAGGATTACGGGTTGCTGCCGTTGGTCCTTGGGGTGGCAGATGAGGCAGGGCCCCAGGCTGCCGCCTTCACCGCTCACATTTCGCACCTCAAAACTGAGATGATGCGAGTCATCCCCCCCCCCCCCAAATCTACTCACGCATATACAGCCAGAATATATACATTTTCTCTCTCTAAAAAAAAAGGGGGGGGGGGAGGTTAGTCTGGAGTCCTGAGTCCTGAGAGGAGTTGACAACTTTAAATAATCCCTTAAAGTTGAGTGAGAGCGGCGAGAAATGTAATTTGGTGGGGGGGGGGGGGGGGGTGTTATCAGCGGCGTTGGCTAATCTTGGGTGGCCCTCCTCCACGCTGAGTGTGCAGACATCTGCCGCCGCCCGATGAGTTCCTTACAGCTGCATTCTGGCTCCTAAAGAATCACCTTTCATCGGCAACGCTAACAGCTGCTTGGTTGCTAGGAGACTTCAGACTCTTCCCCCCCCCCAAGGCTTTGGCACACTCCCGGCATGCAGCGTTATTCCAGTGGGAGGAGGGAAAAAAGGAAAGGGGCAGGGGTCTCCTCTGCGTTAGGACTATTGAAACGGGGGCGACCGACTAACCCCCCACCTACACACACACACACACACACACACACACACACACACACACACTCTCTCTCCTCCCCCTTGCTGCTGAATGGGACACGCACGCTCTCTCTGCTCGCCAGACAAAAGGCTCTTGGTGGAAAAGGGGGTCTGGCGGCAGGCGAGGGAGGCTGCAAGCAGCACGCATATGGCAGATTAGTGCATCACTACACACACACACACACACACACACACACTCACACACTCGGTCCTTGACTGGTGGTTTTGCATACAGGTGGGCACAGACCACCTCTTGTGTCTTTGCATTCATCCAACTTCCAATTGAATTCCTCCTGGAACTCCCCCCCCCCCCCCCCTTTGTTTCAGTGTGTGTGTGTGTGTGGCTGTGTTAAATATCCCAGTACACTCGGTCAGTGTTGTTGTCCTTTGGTCTCAGGTTCGAAGAGGCCATGGCGCAGTCGAGCAGACTCATCAACCAGTAAGTGGAACCAGGAACCTCAAGTTGTTGAACTTTATTCACGGAGGGGCCAGTCCCCCCCCCCCGCCCCCCTTTCAGCATTTCATTTCTAATTTGTGCCCCCCCCCCCCAACACCATCTCTCTCTCTCCTTGTCAATAATAGAAAAATGCCGATCAGGAGAATCAACTCATTACCAGTAAGCACATTTTCATTTCTCTTCTCTCTTGCATGTGTTCCAAAAAAAAAAAAAAAAAAATCTTTATTGATATTGGAACTTGCAGTAAGTTGCCGGACAAGAACCTCATGTCTTCCCTCTTCCCCCCCGCGTCCTGCAGCTTCAACTCCAGAGCGTCAGCCCGTCTATGAAGGGCCAGGACCAGGACGCCGGCCGCTACGGGGTTTTCAGCCGGCAGCTGGCGTCCAAGTCGCGGCCCGACAACAAGGAGAACGTGCCCGAGGTCGGTGTTGAGATGCATTTTGTTGCCGTAGCAACAGAGTGCCCGCACACTGTTCCAACCGATGCCGCCCACAGTGCCGATGGTAAAAATGAGACTTTGTTGTTTTGTTTTCCAGGAGGGTTTCGAGTTCAAGAAGCCGGCCATGCCTGCGTCGAGATCTCGCAACCGCTCCTTCAGCAGCTGCGGCAGCCAATCCAAGGAGGCGTTTGCCCAGCGGCCCTGCTCGGCTCCTGCCCTCATGGTTCGTCTCTTGCTTCCTTCGCCCCCTACTGTCAATATATAGTCGTTACACCTGGGCCATGCCATTTTAAAGACATCGGTGTTCACTACGCAGTCCGCTCAATGTATCCCACTTGCCGTAGAATTATTTATAAATACATAAATAAATAACCGAGGCTTTGGCCTGCATCGCCCCCTGCTGTCACTATACAGGGGCTACGCCATTTCTTAGCCACATACGAATCCCGAGTGAACGTCGATATTCACCATAGTCCAGTCATCGTATCCCACAATGCACCGCTGACCGTAGTGTACAGCCGATGGTCACTGACCCCAATGGCAGGGTATCCCATCATGCATAGCGCTCATGCTGACCCATAAGAGACTGTAATGATGTCCTTGTCAATGTGTAAGTGAATGTACATTTATTCATTCATTTCTCCTGCGGTCCAGCGGCTCAGCTTCTGTGACTCCAGCCCCGAGTTCCTGCGCCGCTCCTCCCTCAACCACGGCAACAGCGAGGAGCTGCTGCTGCAGCAGCAGCAGCAGCAGCAGGAGGTGGAGGAGGAGGATGACAGCTTCCTGGCCATCATGGACGACCAGTCGGAGGTCAGCAGTTCGCCTCCGCTAGCGTCTCGGCTGAAAAGGTTTGCCGGCCTGCGAGCTGTTTGTGGTGTAACGCTGCCCCCTGCTGTGTGACATGCAGAACGACACCGGGATGCCGTCGGGGATGGCGAGCCTGCTCACCGCTCCGCTGGTGGCCGAGAGCGCCGCAGACGATTCCGTAAGTCTCCCTCGGTTTTTTTTTATTATTATTATTTCCCACTCGGAGCACAGTGGCGCCCTCTAACCTCTGGTCAGCAACTGCACCTAGCGATTTAAAAGATTTTTTATTTATTAGTTTAACAAAAAAGTTTATCGCCGAATGTAACAATTTGTTTTTCAGTTAATTTGACTTAATTATTATTTCTCATTTTTCATTATTTGCCGTTTATTTCGTCATGAACTCTTCGCGCGTGCATCTAGGGGGCAGTCTGGAGCCTTCAAGTCTTTAGTCTTGATTCATGGATTTATTATGTGTGGAAGTGCGTCTGAGTCTGTCCGTCCGTCCTCCTCCAGGTGGTGATCCGCTATCGGCCGCGGACCCTCTTCCGATCCCCCTCCATGCCGAGCCCGGTGTCCCGGCCCTGCGCCAAGCGGCCCGACTGTCCCGGGGACGAGAACACGCCCGTCAGGGTGAAGAGGCGGCGCAGTCTGGCAGGCTCGCTGGACAGCAGCCTGCAGCAGAGCCCCGACTCCCCGAAAGCGGTGAGTGGAGGAGGAGGAGAAGGAGGTGGTGGTGATGATGATGATGATGGAGGCTCTTTGACTGGTTCTGACGTGGCTCCTGGTGCTCTCGCAGGGCTGCTCTCTGTTTAGGTCCAAGTCCTTCTGCCAGGCCGAAATCGAGAAGCTGCTGGACGGCGAGGACGGCACCAAGGTGAGACTTCGCCACGGGGCTCCCTACTGCCCCCTACAGGGTTGCACTGTGCACTTAAAATTTTAAAATTTGTGACGGTGCAAGGAAGTTTTCCATCTACCAGGGCGTTTGCAGCCAGTGAATTTGCTTTTTTTTTTTTTTCTTTAATAATTCAATGCATAAATAATCAATAATTGAAAAACTAACGAGCCGACGGGCCATTGGAAAAAATGAGTTGGATTAATCAAAAAACGAATCATTGAAGAAAAAAAAAATGAATCGTTGGATTAGATCGTGAACGCAGATGAATCATTTTGATTCATGGAAAGAATAAGTGCTTAGGTCCTCAAAAGGTGACCGGCTCTAGTTCAGTCAGGGAACAAGAAGGAACATTGATTAACTAATGAAAAGAAATTATTTTGTGCAGCCCTAATATTTTGCCACTGGCCAACTTCTGATCTATTTGCAGATTGGAAGTGTGTTCATTTAAAATGTTGTACAGTGCAGTGTAAAATGAGAAGAAATGTGAATCTTTGACTTTGGAAGTCCCAAGCACAGAATTACAGTGGCGCCCCCTAGAATTATTTCTTTTTTTTTTTCCTGTTTGCACCCCCACCTCTGTTGGTGGGCGCCACTGCGCTCTTGGTTTAGTTGGCCTGAAATCCTCTCAATCGTCTTTCAGCTCTTGGTCCTGCCCACGGTTGGCGGCAAACTCCAGGACATCAAGTACATCACCGGGGACGTGGTAAGCCCCGCCCCCCTCGCCGTATGCGCGCCTCTGCCGATCCGCCGGGTGGCGTTGCAGTGTAAAAACTAATAACCAATGTATGTCCCCCCCCCCAGATGGAGGCGGCGCTCTCCGGCCACTTCAGCCCCCTGGTGGAGAAGATCATCGTCATCGACTGCCGCTACCCGTACGAGTTTGAAGGAGGACACATCAAGGTGCTCCATCATTGATGCAGCAATTTAAAAAAAAAAAAAATGGGGGGGGCGGGGGGGGTGCAGTGGTTGCCTTCGCTGGTCCAGGGTGGGAGAGGCTCCAGGGGCCCGGAGAGCAGGAAGAAGCGGGTGTTGGAGATGGATGGAAGTCCAGGTTGGTCTAAGTCTCTGTCTGTCCCCCTCCTCCTCAGGGAGCCCTGAACCTGCACCAGGAGGAGCAGGTGGAAGACGTGCTGTTCCGGGACCCCGTGGTCCCGTCCCGGCCGGACCGGCGCGTCATCCTGGTCTTCCACTGCGAGTTCTCCTCGGAGCGGGGGCCCCGCATGTGCCGCTTTGTGCGGCAGCGGGACCGCGACGTCAACGACTACCCCCGGCTGCACTACCCCGAGCTCTACGTCCTCAAGGACGGATACAAGGACTTCTTCCCGCGACACCAGGTGAGTCCTGCTGCGCAGGTCAAAGGTCATCGTTGTGCCTATTGCTGGGGACGGACTGCAAGAACAGTCCACTTTTCATTATTGATGATGATGATTATTATTTTTATTATGATATTATAATAATAATATTCATATTTATTATTATTATAATATTATAATAATAAACAGTAATGCAGTGTAGCGCAGGCAGGGCTACTTGTTGGACTGTGTAGTTCTGTACAGCTCTTGATTGACAGGTCTCTTAAAACACTGAACAAACTGTTCAGTGAATACAGCTATTTTATAACTAGCTAACTATTACGGTCCCTGGCCTGTAGTTTGGTAGTTTGTGTGTGTGGTGTCTCACTGCCTCCTCTCTGCTGTGCACCCCCCCCCCCCCCAGCGCCTGTGCGAGCCTCAGTCCTACCGGCCAATGCACCACGAGGACTTCAAGGACGACCTGCGCAGGTTCCGCCTCAAGAGCCGCACGTGGGCCGGCGAGCGCAGCAAGAGGGACATGTACAGCCGGCTGAAGAAGCTGTGAGCGCCACCTGCTGTGCCTCACAGCCTGCCTGTCTGCCTCATACCCATTGTATTTTTTTTTTTTTTTTTTTTATTGTTTTATTTTTTTTCAAAATTCCTGGCGCGGTGCCCCGTGGACCAGCCTGAGGCCCCGCCCACTGGCCCAGCGAGTCCTTGATGCAATAATGTGGGAGACGTTTTGATCTGGAGCTGCATGGAAGGAGAACCTTGACCCGATTGACCTGACTGGAGAAAAACCACTGGGACCGTCTGCTTGTGTGTGTGTGTGTGTCTTTTTTTTTTAAATTATATTTGCAGCACAAATCACTGCCCAACTGCAATGCCACCCCACCCTCCCCACCCCTCACCAGAAAACCACAGCGCCTCCTGCTGGATTTTTTTTTTTTTTTTAACATTTCAAATGTGTGATTTTTATTTTTTATTTTATTTTATTTTTTTTCTTGATGCACTTGAATATCCTGCAGTGATGAGGTGCTTTCTCCCCTCCCGCTTCCCTTTTTGTGTATTGTGTATTATCATTTTATCATTATTATTTGTTATTATTTTTGCAGAGATTTGGGGGAAAATAACATGGAAATTGTTGGTTTTTTTCTTTTTTTTAATTTTATTCTTCACCAAATCATCTGCCTCTTCTGTTCCATTCTTCCAACACCATTTAAAAGATCCCAAAGCAAAAAAAAAACAACCTGACTTCCTGTTCACTTTGCAGTCTGATCATGTAAATATATTTGTTTTCTGCTGCAGGTCAGCAAGAGTTTGGAGCCCCCACCACCCCCCACCCTTTTTTTTTTTTTTTTTTGCTTTGGGTTCTTTTTCTTGCTGCCAAAATAAAAGCCTATTGATTTCAGCTCTTGACTTTCACTGAGTGTTTATTATTATTATTTTTTAATACATCAAAGCCTCCTGTTTGTTTGTTTGTTTTTGTCACCGTTACAAAAGTGCACATGTTAAGGCCATGGGCAGAGTCCAGCACGGGGCAAACTATGGCCCGGGCCCATGTGTGGCCATTTAAACTTTGTAATCCGGCCTGCTGAATATGAAACTCTATTAATAAACCTCACTAAGGTTTTAGTTACCCTGTGCTCTCGTGTTTCCTGCCACACTGGTGATGATAATATCCTGAAGAATAGCATCACTCTGAAGTACTTTCAAAATAGCAGTCCATGATTTCCCTCTGTTGCGGGCCACCTGTGATGAGTGCACATCAGCCGATGGGCCTCATCATTTCAAGAAGCTCTTGGATGGTTGGTACGGTTCTAGCAAGACGTGTTCTCAGAGAATGGAAGGCTGCCTCTCGTCCTGGTTTCAAGAACTGGTTGAATGACATGGTTTCCTGTATTTATCTGGAAGAAATTCCATACACTCTGTCAGACACTCGTCACATATGGGCACTCCATTAAACACATTCAAAGTCAACAACACCGTCCTCCGGACTAAAGTCACTTCTGGGCCGTATTGCTCCGACCAAGTACGCTTTTACTCTTTACTGTTTGTTTTTCTTTCTTTCTTTGCACAGTCTAGTTTCTACTACTCGGTCTCCAGCTGGTCCTGGCCCAGTGGACTTTACCTCGTGCCGGCACCATTGACTCATTTTCTGGACTGACCTGTGTAACTGTAACTCTCACATGCTCAGTCCCTTCTTTTCTGGCAGGTTAGGGTTTTTTTTATTGTCTTCTGTCTGAAAAAAAAGTAACAGTCCATGATATATTTTTGGGTCACCGAAACGCCCCACCCGTCTGCTTCCTGCTCCCCCCCCCCCCCCCCCCCTTCTGTCACGTTTCAGAGCCCACTGTGGCCCCACCGGTCAAAAAGCCTGCCAGTCCCTGGTCTGACTAATAACTACAGTGTGTCCAGAGCCGATCAGCAGGAGAGAAAGAAAAAGAATTCTTCTTAAATTTGGATTTGTGTGCCTGGTGTAAACTTCCTCTTCCTGGTTCTGAAGGTTCTTCCGCATTTGATCTTCCTTTTTTTTTTTTCTTCCTCTGTGGTGGAAATGCCGGTTTCCTGTTTTTCAAATTCCCTCTCACTCCCTCGCGCTCTGTGATCCTGGGAGTGGCCTCCGCTGCGGCACGTGTACAAACACACACATGCCCGCGCGCGCACACACACACATTCCTGAACACTCCTCCTCTTGTCCCCGCAGCAGTTCACTCCGCACTCAGCCACGTGATTTGTCCTCTGGCTCGCCACCAAAGTTTGAATTCACACGGTTTCCCCCGCTGCCGCGGCAAAAGAAAGGGGGCGGGGCCAACGGTGTTTGCAACAGTTTCCGCTGACTGCAAGTGCTGAGAAATGAACAGACCAGTACTGCTGCTTCCAGGCGTTGACCTGGGGGGGGGGGGGAATAATTTGGAATGCCTTTAGTTTTTATTTGTTATTATTTTAGTTTCTATTTCTGGCTAGTTAGCTTAACTCAGTTTAGCTTAGGGAAAGGTCGTCAAGGTTAACAAACATCCTCAGTGAGCCGCAGTTTCCTCATAGTGTTTAATGACTTTAGGAAAGTTTGCTACAAAGACTCCAATAAAAGTACTGTACTGTACTTCTATGGTCCCTGAAACGGGGTACGGTAGGAGGGGGGAGATGCTGGATCCTGGTCAACTGTTTTTAATTATAACTTCAAAGACCTTTAAGTGAGGTGAACGTGATTACAAATGACATTTGCTTTGACCACAAATCAAACAAAAGTGAAACTTGTGGTTAGCTCACTCGCTAACGTTCAGCAAATTGACATGAAAAATAATTTTTTTTAAAAAACCCGCGAAACTTGAAAGCAGCCAGCAAAGTGTGTTCACGGCAGCAACTGTTTCAGTACATCCTGTTTTTCTGTTTTCTTTTTGTAATACTCAGCTACTCTGTTCTTACGGCGGGATGTGGAACTTGTGACTCACAGTCAGCTACTTCCTGTGTGAAGCTGCAGCAACATTTTCTGAACAGGGTTTTGACTATTATCTATCTATCTATCTATCTATCTATCTATCTGTCAACCATTGTGCATTATTTGATCTCTAATCGTGTATTACAGTTAAAGCAGCGTGAGCAGCAGCAGCAGCAGCAGCAGCAGCAGCAGCTGTTGCTGGCTGAACAGCTGCTGCTGCTTGTTGTAGCTGTGCTGTGTTTGTTCCCACCTGCTGCTACAAAAACTCTGCAGTTTGCACGCTTCATTATGTCTCATTTATTATCATTAAACGCTCCTCTTTTACATCAGACGTTTAATTAAATTTGTTCTCACCCCTGGGAAATTTAAGGCCAAAAAAACAACAACAAAAAAAGTCAGATGCTGGAAATGAATCTGCGTGAATGAATTTATGCTTGCTTTAATAAGATAAGACGAGTTTAGATAACATTTATTGATGCCCAATGGAGATATTCTAGGTTCACAGCAGTTCAAGGGAAAATGATAGCTGATTTAAAATAATAATAATAATAATAATAATAATAATAATAATAATAATAATAATAATAATAATAATAGTTATGATACAAATACATCAAATAGGACAGAGACGATATCATAAAAATGCTAGCAGCATCAACATCAACTGAAACAGAACAGAACAGAACAGAACACAGACTGTGCGCGCCATCTGGCGGTTAAGAGGAGCAGTGGCAGCTCGGCGCTGACCAACCCGGAAGTGAAACGCTGCGCCGCTCGTCTTCTTCCCGGGCTTCAAGGCGGGCGGGCAGGCAGTCACGGGACGACATGGTGCGCTGCTTTCTGGTCCACACCGTGTGTCCGCTCCCCAGCCTCGGTGTCGCCGCCGGCTCCGAGTCCCGGCTGCTCTACTGCCGCCTGTTCGGCCCGGACGAGGCGCTGCTGGCGCCGGAGCAGGAGCGGGAGCTGAGCCCGGAGGAGAGGCGCCTCCTGCGGAAGGAGAAGGTCGCCGCAGTGGCCAGGTGTGGTGTGTGTGTGTGTGTGTGTGTGTGTGTGTGTGTGTGTGTGTGTGTGTGTGTGTGTGTGTGTGTGTGTGTGTGTGTGTGTGTGTGTGTGTGTGTTTTCACTGTCATGTTACTTCCTGCTTCTCTCACTTTTCAGAATAAACGTCAGTCACAATGTCTTCACATTAAAGGCGCAGTGCCTAAGGTTGAGCAGTTCTATCCGATAATAATAATAATAATAATAATAATAATAATAATAATAATAATAATAGCGCTGCCGCCTCACAGCAAGAAGGTTGTGGGTTCGATTCCGGGCCTGGGACCTTTCTGTGTGGAGTTTGCATGTTCTCCCTCTGTGTCTGCGTGGGTTCTCTCCGGGTTCTCCGGCTTCCTCCCACACTCCAGAAACATGCATGTTTCACTCTAAATTGTCGGTGGGTGTGCATGTGAGTGTGACTGGTTGTGTGTCTCTCTGTGGCCCTGTGATGACCTGGCCACTGGTCCAGGGTGTCGAGAGGCTCCAGCAGAACCCGGGACCCTGAGCTCAGGAAGAAGCGGCTATGGAAGATGGATGGATGGATAATCTGTCTGTCATGTGGGTTTATTTTTTTCACTCTGACCTCTGGATGACTCTTTGCTCCTCTCCCCCCCCCCCCTCCCTCTTTTCTACCTACTCCTCCACCTCTTCCTCCTCCTCCACCCCTCCCTCCTCCACCTCCACCCCAACCCCTCCTTCTCCTCCTCCTTTCCATTCTTCTCCTCCTCCTCCTCCTCCTCCAACCCCTCTTCCTCCACCCCCCCCCCCCAGGCAGGTCCGCAGTGCCGTCTCCCTCTCGCGGGAGTCCTGTGGCGGTGCGGTGGTGGAGGTGGCTCCGGGCGAGGAGGCCCTGGCGGTGCAGGAGGCGCAGGTGGGCGTGGCGCGTCTGCGGGCCGGCCAGCCGTTCTGGGAGGAGCTGAGCGCCGTGTGGCTGGCGGTGCAGAGCCTGAGCTTCACGCTGGTGTGCGAGCCGCACGACAACCTGCTGCTGGCCGAGGGCAGCCTGCGCACCCTCGGCAGGCTGTGTCTGGAGCAGCTGCACCTGCTGGGGCCCGGCAGCGAGGTCAGACTTAGCCCGCTGTTTGGAGCACACCGTCGTACATGATGGGTCTGAGGTCAGGACGGTGACGGCTCAGTGGTCATCCCAGGCACTAGGCTCTGGGGAGGAGGCCGACTTTCCCCAGAGATCAGCTGTCAATCATCACCGTGTTGGATTCATTGGATGCAATTCAATCACAAATAATAACAGTATTTATATATATATTTATATTATTGTTATATATTTATATTATTGTTATATATATATGTGTGTGTGTACACACACACACACACACACTTATTATTGCCTCTTGACAGTTTTGATGAAGATGTAAACCTGCGAACACCTGAACTCTCTCTCTCTCTCCCTCCCTCCCTCTCTCTCTCACTCTCTTCCTCCTCCTCTCTCCCTCCTCTCTCCTCTCTCTCTCCCTCCTCTCTCCTCCCTCTCTCTCTCCTCTCTCTCTCCCTCTCTCTCCCTCTCTCTCTCTCTCTCTCTCTCCCTCCCTCTCTCTCTCCCTCCCTCCCTCTCTCTCTCCTCTCTCTCTCTCTCTCTCTCTCTCTCTCCCCCTCTCTCTCTCCCCCTCTCTCTCTCCCTCTCTCCCCCTCTCTCTCTCCCTCCTCTCTCTCCCTCCTCCTCCCTCCCTCTCTCTCTTTCTCCTCCCTCCCTCTCTGCTCTGAGGAAGCTGATTGGCTGAGCCCTTTAGAAAAAAACAAGTCTCGGCCTCAGAGACTTGTGTGGGTGTGGCAGATGCGAAGTCACTAACCCCCCCCCCACCTCCTCCTCCTCCTCTGCAGGTCCTGCTGAGGAGCCAGCGCCTGGACGCCCTGCTCAGCCGCCTGCTTCCTCACGGCCAGCTGCTCTTCCTCAACCACCGCTTCGCCCTCAGCCTGGAGAGGGAGGCGGCGGCGGCCTGTGCCTCCAAGTAGGGCCCACATGGGGGCGCCGCTGTCCTTGTCAACTCTTGAAAAAGGTGTCGTGCAAGATGGGATTGGTGAATCATCTGATGGCAGCTTTTTCTGTCTCCAGCAGCCGAGGACAGAAGGAAATGACACAGTAGCGCACAGTGGGGCTCATTGTTGCTTCTACACCCAACCTGGACTTGGTCTAGAACCGACCCCCCCCCCTGGTTCTAGTTCTGGTCTAGAACCAGTACCAACTGTGAAAGACTCAAAGGGTTTTTTTTATTTATTTTTTTAGAAACGTCGGGAAGCAATTGGCTGCTGGAGAGACAAGCTCCTCCAATAGGGATGGACAAGTTAATGCATCGCTGTGTGTGCACGTCTGAACTCTTACCCCCCCCCCACCCCACCCCCGACTCACCTGCTCCCCCTGATGGCCTTATTAAAAACCTGTTGAACCTCAAAGTCTGTGCAGCTGCTTTGAAGCTAATGTGAGCATTGCCCGAGGTGTGTGTGTGTGTGTGTGTGTGTGTGTCCTCCTCCTCCTCCATTTTCTCCCCCCCACCTCCACTTCCCCCTCCACTTCCCCCTCCCCCTCCTCCTCCTTCTCCTCGTCCACTTCCTCCACTTTCTTCTCCTTTTCGCCTCAACCTCCTCCTCCTCCTCCTCTTCCCTGCCTTCACTTTCTACTCCACCCCCTCCATCTCCTCTTCCTCCGCCCACTCCTCCTCCTCCTCCTCCTCCTCCCCACCTCTACTTTCTCGACTTCCACTTTCTCCCCTTCTCGTCTTGTTGGGAGAAGTAAAAACTTGCCAACCAAGTGCGCCGTCAGGCCCTGCGTCCCTGCCCACTAGGGGGCACTGTGTCTCTAGGCAACGGTATCATGCGCGAGGCTCGTTTCTGTTATTTCCGCCGTTAACGAGACACGAGGAGGCAGAGACGGCGAGCACCGGCCGCTGAAGTTGCCGCGCGACTTCAAAACGGGCGGCGCTCGAGATCGTTTCCACGCGCGTGAAATCGGTTTGTAATGTCGCCTAATTACCGCCGCGGAGACACGAGGACGACGCTGATCTGTGGCCGCGAGCGGCAGTGCGATAGGACGAGAGTCAAGTGGAGGGTGACGTTCGCTGCGCGTGTCCTCCCCGTGCGTCACGGCGACGCGTGGCTTCCCCTTTTATCCAACTGCGATTGTAAATAAATAAATAAATAAATAAAATAAATATAAAAACAACACGTGAATACTGAAAACAGCAGAGCAGCGTGTCTGTGGGCCCCAGTCTCTCTCTCTCTCTCTCTCTCTCTCTCTCTCTCTCTCTCTCTCTCTCTCTCTCTCTCACACACACACACACACACACACACACACACACACACACACACACACACACACACACTCAGGGGGATCAGAAAACGAGGCAAAGTCAGAAAGGCAAAGAAGTTGAGGAGCATCGGCTCCACCAGGAGGTGGATGGAGGTCACAGATTCAAGATGAAACACTGGGAGGTTCTGCAGAAGTTCTCTGAGAGTTTCCGGAGCCTCGTCGGGGGCGTTTATCTCAGCGGCAGGGCAGGTTTATAATTCTGTGATTACCGCGCACCCCTACCGCCCGACCCCTTCCAAACCCCCCCCCCCCAAAAAACCCCCCATGGCGGTGAAGCAGGCCACTTAAGTGTGCGGCAGCGGAAGGAGCAGCAGAACGCTGTCGGCCTTCAGCGCCACTCAGCCAGGGGACAAATTGGAGCCATTAAGTGAAGGAGATAAAATCGTAGCGGCAGAGGAAGACGAGGATGGAAGAGCAGTAGCAGCAGCTTCTTCTGTCTCCAGCAGCCCTGGATGTCAGGAAACAACACAGCGGCACACAGAGGGGCTCAGCGTTGGTTCCAGACCCAGTCCAGGTCCTGGACCGGAGTCTCACGGTCGGTTGGACTGTGTTCTCTGCCCTGTGTTTACTTGATGCACTGTGTGCCCCTTCATTGCTTGTGTGTGTGTGTGTGTGTGTGTGTGTGTGTGTGTGTGTGTGTGTGTGTGTTTGTACATGATCCAAAATTCTGACAAATGTAACGTACACAAATATGATCGCGTTTGTCAATGGCGGTATTTTATTTTGAAAATTGCTTTTATTTTGAAAATGAACCGGATTCTCCCGTGTTACTTGGAGTGACTTCCTGTCCAGCTTGACGCCGATCGCTCGTGGCTCGCGCACTCAACAGACCAGATGCCGAAACGGTCGCTGCATGGCGCTTCCCTTTGGTGTTAACCAGGCATTAACTGCGTGTCAAATAAAAACAGTTTGAGTTAACGTGCTGTTAACGCGTTAGCTTTGACAGCCCTACTGTGTATACACACACACACACACATATATATGATTATACAACTTTTCCTAGAGTGTAAGAAACACAATACATATCTTGATAAGTTACATATATGGAGCAGGAGAAAAAAATTAATTGTACTTCATTTGTGATTAATCGCGAGTTAACTCGACACTAAAATTTTAATCACCTGACAGCGATTATACATATATAACACCACCTTGTCTGGAAGCAGACACCTCCTGGTTCTGGTTCTGGTTTTTAACTAATTACCTCTGGGTTTTGGCTCTGGTCTAGAACCAACTACCTCCTGGTCCTGGTCTAGAACCAGCCACCTCCTGGTTCTTGTCTTGCACCAACCAGTCGCCTCTGGTTCTGGTCTATAACTAATTACTCCTGGTTCT
>NW_027466397.1:52500-77547 GCF_046127955.1 Nelusetta ayraudi | reverse complement strand
TACAATTAAAAGTTGTCATCAGACTTAAATCAACTCAAAGATGTTTAAACATTTCAAAATAAAAGACACTTTTATGATTAATTGGTTGAACTGAACTTTTTGTTCCTCCGTCCCTCTAGAGGGCGCAGCAGGACAACAGGAAACAGAATCATTCATCCATCCATCTTCCATAGCCGCTTCTTCCTGAGCTCAGGGTCCCAGGGTTCTGCTGGAGCCTCTCCCAGCTGTCTGAGGGTGAAGGCAGGGTGACACCCTGGACCAGTGGCCAGGTCATCACAGGGCCACAGAGAGACACACAACCAGTCACACTCACATGCACACCCACCGACAATTTAGAGTGTTCAGTTGACCAGAGAACCCGGAGGGAACCCAGCAGACACAAGGAGAACCTGGAGAGAACCAGCAGACACAAGGAGAACCTGGAGAGAACCCAGCAGACACAGGGAGAACCTGGGGAGAACCCAGCAGACACAGGGAGAACCCGGAGAGAACCCACGCAGACACAGGGAGAACCCAGAGAGAACCCACGCAGACACAGGGAGAACCCGGAGAGAACCCAGCAGACACAGGGAGAACCCAGAGAGAACCAGCAGACACAAGGAGAACCTGGAGAGAACCCAGCAGACACAGGGAGAACCCGGAGAGAACCCACGCAGACACAGGGAGAACCCGGAGAGAACCCACGCAGACACAGGGAGAACCCAGAGAGAACCCAGCAGACACAGGGAGAACCCGGAGAGAACCCACGCAGACACAGGGAGAACCCAGAGAGAACCCACGCAGACACAGGGAGAACCCAGAGAGAACCCAGCAGACACAGGGAGAACCCGGAGAGAACCAGCAGACACAAGGAGAACCTGGAGAGAACCCAGCAGACACAGGGAGAACCTGGGGAGAACCCAGCAGACACAGGGAGAACCCGGAGAGAACCCACGCAGACACAGGGAGAACCCAGAGAGAACCCAGCAGACACAGGGAGAACCCGGAGAGAACCCAGCAGACACAGGGAGAACATGCAAACTCCACACAGAAAGGTCCCAGGCGCGGAATTTAACCCACGACCTTCTTGCTGTGAGGCGGCAGCGCTAACCACTGCGCCAGTAGTTAGCTAGTTAGCTAGCTAGCTAGCTAGCTAGCTAACTAGCTACTTGCGGCAGTGAGAGTTTTACTCAGAAAATTGTCACGGTTTTGAATGTGTTTATTAAAAAATGTTTATTTATTATCGCTATTATTGTTGTGGTTGTTGTTATTTTGAAGAGGTCAAGGTCAACAGTCAATCAGTGCAGTAATATTTAACCTGACCTAGGCCCCTCCCCTTCCCTTCCCTCCAGGTGGACGAGAACGAGCGTCTGTGGGCCGTGGACGAAGACTCCACCCTCCCTGCCCCGCCGGGGCTGGTGGACCGCAGCGCAGGCCCCGCCCACCCGCCCCCACCGCCGCTGCTGCTGCTGCTGCTGCTGCTGGGCCTTGCCTGGATGCTGCTGCTGCCGCTTCCACTCCCACTCTCTGACCACTAGGAGGCCTCAGCCGGCCGCTAGACAGCGACTCTCCCCTAGAACTGGTGTGGGGGAGTGGTTGGAGTTGTGGTGGGTGGGGACTTGACTCTGTCTGACCCCGCCCACCACTGAGAAAAAAAATGGGGGGTGGGGGTGGGGGGGGGGTTGCAGTCAATCACACTTACTTTTTATTTGTCAATCACAACACAGAGGACGTGCAGAAGAAGAAGAAGAAGAAGAAGAAGAAAGCCTCCCGAGGGGGGGGTGCTGCTGCGGAAACAGGAAGAGGAAGTTGATTTCATACCTTCCAAAACTCAAACTGACAAACTTCCTGTTGACAGACGGATGGACGGACGCTGCAGACTCAAAGTTTAAAAAAAAAAAGAGAGAGAAAAAAAAAAAATCCAATAATTTACATTTTTGTCACTCTGTGAAAAAGAATTTTCTCTGATGATTCAATGGTGAAAGTGTGTGTGTGTGTGTGTGTGTGTGTGTGTGTGTGTGTGTGTGTGTGTGTGTGTGTGTGTGGCCACTCAGCAGCTTCGGACCTTCGTTGTTCAGTTTTGGTCTTCAGCAGAATCTCCGGGAATCTCCAGGATTTATATAAAAAAAATTGAAATATAAATTTAACATAAATATACAGTATATGTATATATGTATATATATACATATATACAGAATATAAATAGAAACATGTCATCCAGACAAGGAGAACTTTGATTGATGGCTCACAGAGAGATTCCCTGTTCCTCACTTGGACCTTGTTGTCGTCGTCTCCCATTGGTCGGTTCCCTCCATTCAAAGCAACCATGACTGAACAGCAGGTGGCGCTCTTTCTCTCTTCACCCCTGACGCTTCAGTTTGTTTTGTTTTTTTTTTTTGGGGGGGGGGGGGGGGGCGGGGGGTTGTTAGTTCCTTCTGAGAAATATATTTGAAAAAAAAAAATACATCCCCAAAAAAGAAAACAACAACTCTATGTTGGCAAAGCGGGAGCAACAGATGGTTTCTATTTTTGAAATGTTTTTTGTGGTCGATTTGATTGTTGGTGTGGCCTTGGAGGAGTGGGCGGGGCTATTATGGAAGTGGAGCCACGCCCCCTGCAACTTGTGCACTGGAACTCTCACCTGTGGATGTAAAAGCACAGCTGTCACAGCCTCATGGAGTGTGTGTGTGTGTGTGTGTGGGGGGGGGGGGGGGGGTTCTGTACTGCCATGCGTTTGCGTTTTGTTTTTGTGAAGCATCGTTAAATGGTTTTAATCAAAGTGCAGAAGAAGAAGAAGAGGAGGGGGGGTGTGGGGGGGAAGGAAGTGACATCACTGACCTTGAAGCAGGCACCGTGGTGAAGTGAAGGTTGTTGTCGGTGTTGATTGACAATGTGTGGCTGGGAACAGCACCCCTGCTGGCCACTGGAGGCACAACAACTGTCCAGCCCAAAAACGCACAAGTGGAAAATAAACAGCAGCGTTTTGTGCTCATCGTTTCATCGCTTCATCGTCGTCACTGGTGGGCAGTGTCAGTTCCGATATTGTTTGGGGGGGGGGGGGGGGTTTGTTTGTTTGTTTGCAAGTTTCAGGCCCTCAGATGACAAAAAATAAATAAAAATAAATCAAATTTTTTTGTCAGTGGCAAACAATGTGGGGGGAAGCCAAATTCCACAGCAACCAAAGCAAAGAATCCGCAGTGAACAGTAATGACACACAACAAGAGAGTGTTTAAAAGCAGCTCCACTGTGCCACTATCTCTCAAGTCTCATCATTAGCATACTGGAAAATATTAAGTCAGCCAGGATCAGAGTCAGCGCTAAAGTGGAGCAGCACAGCACAGCGCTGCTCTGTCTGTCTGTCTGTCCGTCCTGTCAGTACTGCGCTGGACCCTGCAGGGGGCACAACTTCGTAACGCACAAAAATAAAACGTTTTTTTACTTCTTGTAAGAAAAAAAACAAAAAACAAAACACTTGAGGCTCCATTTGGAAAAAAAATAATTATATATATATATATATATACACATATATATGTATATGTATATGTATATATATACACATATATATGTATATGTATATATATATACATATACATATATATGTGTATATATATACACATATATATGTATATGTGTATATATGTATATATATACACATATACATATATATGTGTATATATATACACATATATATGTATATGTGTATATATGTATATATATACACATATACATATATATGTGTATATATATACACATATATATGTATATGTATATATATATACATATACATGTGTATTCTCACTCATTACTTTTGCGATGCGCAAACTGTGCCCCCCCCCCCCACACCTCCTCCCTACCTCTCCTACTGCAGGACAAAAGAATGACTCAGCCATTTGTTTTGTTTTTTCTTCTTCACTTTTAATTAATAGACAAAAAAAAAAACTGTTCTGTCATTCTTTTTATGTACATCAGTAAATTACAAGTCAAAGCTCAGCTAGTGAAGTTTTACACCTGGTTACGCTTGTCCGCAAGGTCACATACAAACAAAAGAAAAACAGCTGTTTGTAACCGCAAGTCACATTTAGAATTAAAAAAAAAAAAGAAAAAGGAAAAGAAAGAAAGAAAGAAAGAAAGCCTCGAGCAGAGCAGAGCGCAGCGGAGCGCAGCGCCACCTAGGGGTTCTTCTCTCTCTCTCTCTCTCTCTCTCTCTCTCTCTCTCTCTCTCTCTCTGGAAAACAACTTGACGCGTCGTCGGCATTTCACAACACTTTCTTCTCATTATTATTTACAAAAGAAAAAAATGAAACAGCCACTGCTAAATTATACATTATTAACAAACTATATCCTCAGTGTGTGTATGTGTGTATATATATATATATATACATATATGTATGTACATATCAGGTATGTATATACATATTTATGTATATATGTATATACGTGCATACATATATACATATATATACACACATATATACATATATGTACATACATATGATATATACATATGTATGTATATATATGTATATATCATATGTTAATATAAATACACACACACACAGTGGAGGTTGAGCCACCACACACTGGACTGCTGGTCGACCTGCAGATCAGGAGCGCGGCCACCAGTCGTCACTTCTTGTACTTTAAAGGTTGATTATGTAGAGTAAGCAGCGGGTGTGGGAGGAGGAGGAGGAGGGGGTGGGGTGGTGGGCGGGTGGGGGCGGGGCTCCTCGTAGCTAATCACAATCAAGCAGACAGCGTTCAAGCGTCGGACCTCCAAAGGAAGCGAGACGTTCACGCCGTCACAAAGTTGCTGAGAAGTTCAGAAGTTTCTGGAAACCTGGTCCATCGTTTTCCTTTCAGTAGAAACAAAATAAAAACAAGGAAAATGGAAGAGACAATTTCTCAAGATGCAAAAGAAGAAGAAGAAGAAGAAAAAAAAGAGGATAATTGGCCCTAAAAATTAAATAAAATACCTTCACACACACACTGCTGTTGAGGGTTGTCTTGGAGGGTGAGCTGTCCCTTTAAAACCATCAGCCACTGAGGTGTAAAGTACCTGCGTTACTCGCTCCTCTGATTCAAACACACACACACACACACACACACACACACACACACACACACACACACACACACACAGACACACACACACAGTGTAGTGCCAGAATAAAAATGACAAAAAAAAGTTATGGAAAGGAGAAAGAAATAATAATAATAATAATAAAAAATAAAAAAATCACCAAACCATCCATCGTCCTACACGGCTCCTTCACAATAAAAGCATTCCAGTTTGGTCAATAAAGTCACCTACAGCAGGATGGATTGTGCCGATTAAAAGAGCTATTTACAGCCTGCACACAAACTAATATTACAGTCGGACATATTGCATCTGCTTTGATGGGACCATTAAAACTCCCCGTAAACAGCCGAGAAAAGTGGATTAGATAAAGAAATCTGCTTTAAAAGAGTTCCAACATGGAGGTGTTTGTGTGTGTGCGTGTGCGTGTGTGTGTGCGTGTGTGTGCGTGTGTGTGTGTGCGCTTTAAAGACTTCACGGTTCAAGCCTGGAAACATCTGCATTCTTCAATTCCATTAGCGGCCACAGGAGGCAGCGTCATGACGGGAGACCATGTGACCATCATTGCAGCATCAGGCTCCGCCCACCAGGACCAGTGGGGGAGTGGGTTTGGGGGAAGGGGGGGACAGTCTGACCCACTGACCTTTGCCAAACTGCCCCTTCCTGTCTGCAGCCAGCAGGGGGCCCCACCCTCGCAGATCTTTTTTTTTTTTTTTTTTACATTCATTCACAGGAGGGAGAGAGAGAGAGAGAGAAGGAAAGAACCTTTGTCCACGGCGAGAAGATCACTGCAGAGTCTAAACAGGAAGTGGAGTGTTTACTCTTTTTTTTCGTGATAAAGTTCCAAACTGCAATTCAAAAACAAAATGCTGGGAAAAAAACAGGTGATCACATGTGACTGGAGAGGTCATGTGACTGCCTGCATCACTGGGGAGGGAAGGTCCAGTGGGTTCAGTGCTAGCGGATAAAAAAATAAATAAAATAAAATAAAAACAATGTTCGTTTTCCACCCCTGGTGGTGGAAGAGGAAACTGCACAGAGTCAAAGTCGGGGGGGTTTTAGCCAATGAGAACGCGCGTCCTGTTTGGTCCGGCTGTAAGAATGAAACGACAACAAAAAGAGGAAGGGCGACAATAACTTAGGTGATTGGTTGATGACGGCGAGGTGGGCGGAGTCTCTGTTTTTTGTTTTGTTTTTTTGTGTTTTTTTTTCAACTAGCAGCAAGTGGCTCCGCCTCTCCCGGCCCCCTCCCACCCTCCCACCCACGAGAGGGTTGGGGGGGGGGGCAACCACGAATGTTAAAATGTTTAGTCTCCATAGCTCTCTCTCTCTCTCTTCAGGTCCACTTCCTGTCCATCAGCCGCCCCCCTCCCCCACACCCACCCCTCTCCTGGGAGGAAGAGGGAGAGGCTTCACTCAGAGGCCCCGCCCCCTCGGCCCCTCCTCTCTCCACAACCTCCACCCCCTCTGAAATTGCGTTCCTCTGCAGCATGCGGCAGGGAGCAGAGCAGAGGGGGGAGGGGCTGATGGGTGGGTGTGGCTGGAGGAGGAGGGGGCTGGGCAGGGGGAGGAGTTAGATGCAGGGGGAGGGGTCAGATGCAGGTGGACGGCTGAGCGCTGGGCTGCTGCTTGCGGCTCCGCAGGCCGCCGGACTTTTCCTTGTAGCCGGCGCACATCTGCTGGGAGACGTCCACCAGAGCGCTGGCCACCGCCAGGCCTGTAGACCAACACACACACACACACACACACACACACACACACACACACACACAGAAGAAGATCAGACACAGTAGAAGAAGCAGCAGCGTTAACGTCTTCATCATCAGAGAGCAGGCGGAGGGGGCGGGGCCAGAACTTCTGTTCTGGGGCCATATGATTGGCTCGACTGGAAGATCACAGGAGCATGCTTTGCTACTTAGCGAGCTAGCTAGCTAGCGAGCTAGCTGTAAACCGTAGGCAGGTACAAAATCTGTCCGGCCCTACGGAATGTGTCCAGCGTCTTACGGCAACACTATTAGGACAAACTAGATAGATAGATAGATAGAGAGAGAGATAGAGAGATAGATATAGAATTTTCTACCTATCCATTGTTCATTTTCTATCTACCCATCTATCGATCGCTTGTTCGTTCGTAGTTTGTCCTAATAGAGTTGCCGTATGCGACGCCGTCGACAGATCCCGTCGGCCGGACAGATTGTCTACCTACACCGTGAAACAAATTGCAGGGAACCAGCACAGCACAGCACAGCACAGCACAGCACAGCACAGCACAACACAACACACACACACACACACACACACACAGCGGCGGCTGATTGCAAGTGTGGAAAACAGCTGGTGAGGTTTGTGAGCGGCAGGCGATCGTTAGCCGGCCGCTCGCTTCATTAACGTTTATTAATCGTCGCCCAGCCGTGAAATTCCAATAAAGTTCATTTATCCCTGACGACTGGTGTGGTGTTACCCCCGGTGCCGCCTTCTACCCGGGCCCCGACATGCAACACATGACTGTGGAGAAAACGCTGTATTCATACGTATATATATATATACTGTATATATGTGTGTATATATATATATATTCATATATATATATACACAGTATGTGCTAAAATGTATAAACAATGGAACATGAGATTTGTCTTTGTAAGTGATGTAATGACAGCCAGACAGAGTGTCCACCAGGGGGCGCTCCCAGGCTGGATGGGTGAAGACGCCAGCTATATACATGTCGTGGCTCATCTGGTCGACTCAGTGCAGGGCTTCAAGTGTAAGAGCACTTGGAAGTTAGCAATGTTTGGCATTCTTGGTAAATAAATGAATAAAAAATATCAAATTTATGTTTGATACGGTGTGTGTGTGTGTGTGTGATATCTTTCCTTTAAGCTTTTTAATCCGACTACGAGCCTATGAGGAGGCTCACCCACCCCACCCCCTCCCGCGCTAGCAGCATCTTACCGGACTGCCCCGGTGGTGGGATGCCGCCGGTGCCTCTGGGTAACCGCACGAAGATGGAGAGCACGGCGGCCTTGTTGCCGAAGCAGGGCTCCAGGGCGATGGGCTTGGGGACCGACTGGAAAAACAAACAAACAGAGAAACATTCCCGGCGTTCCGGTTAGTGAAGTCGGGAAAACAACGACTCGCCCACTTCCAGACACAGCGACCAACGCTCCCCCTGCAACATATCTAAAAAAAATAAAGAAAACATTGAGCTACTGCACGATTTGCGAGATGGACAGCTAGCTAGCTAGCTAGCTAGCTTGCTAGCGCATACAGCGGAAAAAGTTTTCGGCTTCCCGATTACTCTCGTATGACGTGGCCCCGTACAGCATGTAGCAGTCGGGTCGCTTCCCAGCGCTCTGTCACACCTGCTGAACCAGGTTGCATCAGCCAATCAGAATGAGCTGTGACATCACACTGGGAATAGAAGACTCTTTTTTTTCCTTTCCATATTCTGGCCTTTAGACATTTCTTTTCTTTTAGAAAGATTAAAAGTCCAGGACAATAGAAAGATTTATTGTGAAGGACGTTTCGGCTCAAAGTTCATCCAGTCAATGGGTTAACAGGCCTTTCTTTTTGCATTGCGGTCTAATGGGGGGGGGGGATGCTTTTTAGTTGCAGTACAGTGCAGCAGCAGCAGCGGCAGCAGCGGCGGCAGCAGCAGGAAGCTCCTCATCAAACACTTGGACGCCAGCAGACCGCCTGCATCCGTACATAGCCCCCACACACCCCCCCCCCCTCCCTCCGCCACCTTTGCACAGCGGAGAGCTGCTCTTAATGCCGTGTGTGTGTGTGTGTGTGTGTGTGTGTGTGTGTGTGTGTGTGTGTCAACACACAGCAGGTACCAGGTGTGTAGCGGACGACTTCCAGGTGACAGCTGCTGCAAGATAAACCTTCAGAGAGGCAGAGCTGAATATAATTGCATAAAATGGGTCAGAGTCTGAATAGCATTACTGTCCAAGACCAAGTGTGTGTGTGTGTGTGTGTGTGTGTGTGTGTGTGTGTGTGTGTGTGTGTGTGTGTGTGTGTGTGTGTGTGTGCATTCTGATGTATATTTATTTACACCTCTGCAGAGATTTGCTCCACCTGAGACTCTGAAGTGAAAATCCTCCATGTGACTGTGAGCGTGTGTGTGTGTGTGTGTGTGTGTGTGTGTGTGTGTGTGTGTGTGATACTGAGCAGGGGAAAGAAAAGGAATAGAGAATAGAAAAGAAAACAACAACATGCGCCCCCTGCAGGCCTGAGGCAGGAGCTACAAGCCATGGCCACAAAATAATAAAGAAAGAAATGGGGGGAAAAAAAACAAAAACACACACACACACACACACACACACACACACACACACACACACACACACACACACACACACACATGTGTCAAGCGACTCGGGGAGCCGGCGGATGAATAACAATAATCATCTGAGGGAAAACGAGAGACGAGGCGCTGCTGTGAACAAAGAGGCGGCAGGAGGACCAGAACGGGGTCGCCGCTGGTTTGATTCCTCACTCCTCCTCCGCCTGGCGCTCTTCATTTCTGCTGTCAGGCCCAGTTTGAATGAAGACAAGTTGGTCCCGAGCAGACCGGCCACAGAACCAGTGCAGCCAACCAGGAGGAGGAGGAGGAGGAGGAGGTGAGGGGGAGGAGGATACACATATATATATATATATATATATATATATATACATATATATATATATATATATATATATATGTACTGTATATCTCCCTGTAGTGCCACTACGTCCCACTAGAGGCAGTGTTCACAATTTATGTCTTTATATGTGAATTTGTCCGAAATCTGAGCTGATGGTGATGAAGATGAAGATGATGAAGAAGAAGATGAAGATGATGAAGATGAAGATGATGAAGAAGAAGATGACGATGATGAAGATGAAGATGAAGATGAAGAAGATGATGAAGATGAAGATGATGAAGATGATGATGAAGATGATGATGATGATGATGAAGATGATGATGATGATGATGATGAAGGCTCCCGCTGCAGGTCGATGGGCGCTGACTCGGTGAAGCAGAAACACTCAGTTGAGCCGTTTCTGTCTCATTTCCAAGAGCAGCGTCCCGGAACGCCGGAACGCCCTCGTTACAATGATCGTGAAGAAGAAGATAAACCCTTACCAACTATTCAAATCCGACCCAGCAGCAGCAGCAGCAGGAGATGGAACTGAATGACCGAACGACTCACTCAGCTCAGTGACTCTCAGAGGCACCGCTGATTCCCGCCTGGAGTTCAGCCTGGACGGCCGACTCGAGCATTGATTGATTGATTGATTGATTGATTGATTGATTGATTGATTGATTGATTGATTGATTGATTGGTCCTCTTCATCAACTGCTAAGTGTTTGGCGCAGCCACAGCAAGCAGGAGCCCGGCGAGAGAGTCACGATTCTTCTGGCGACTCCTCCTCCCACAGCCAGCAGCCGGTGAATAAACACGCATTTATCTCCTTCAACACACACACACACACACACACACACACACACACCACACACACTCATGCACGCTCTCACGCACGCACGCACGCCCCCACACACACGACTGGCAGTCAAAAAGAAAAAAAAGGACAAAACAACAAAACAAAAACCGCAGAGGAAAAAAAAATTCAATTATCTTCTTTTTTTTAAACGTGTGGCTGTGATGTTTTCCAACGCCGCCGCCCAGCAGAGGCCTGGTTTTTGTTTCGCTGCAGTGGGTGGGTGGCGTGGGGGGGGGGGGCGCAGGAGAGAGGGAGGGGGGGGGCAGCGCTTCCTTCCTTTGACCCGCCCACTAACCAACAGAGGAGGAGCCTTATCTGGACCGGCCAGGCGCAGCGCCAAAGGTTCCCACTGCATTAGCTCCACTAATTAGCCCCGGCCCGTAGCCACACACACACACACACACACACACACACACACACACACACACACACACACACACACACACACACACACGGTAACCACGGCGACGTGAGCTCCTCGGGACGCAACACGACCGATACCCCGACTGACCTTCGGTGGCGCTAGCGAGCTAGCAGGCTAAGGAGCTCGTGGGCTAACGAGGTCTGAAAGGTGATTGGACAGACACTCTGGTGGTCATGTGACCACCAACCGCAGACACTCTGGTGTCAACACAAGGTCCCTGCTCGCTAGTTCACACAGCCCAGCCCTGGCTGTAGCCCCGCCCCCCTCCTCTCATCTGATTGGTTCCCAGTGGCAGGTTCCTCTGCTCTGATTGGCTCCAGATGTTCCACACTCACATCTGGAGCCCCAAGTTCAGAAATATGAAGCTCAGCTGCTGGGGGAAGAAAACCTGCTTCTATAGCTGCTGCTGCTGCTGCTGCTGCTGCTGCTGCTTCTATAGCTGCTGCTGCTGCTGCTACTGCTGCTACTGCTGCTTCTATAGCTGCTGCTGCTACTGCTGCTGCTGCTGCTACTACTGCTGCTGCTGCTGCTGCTGCTGCTGCTTCTATAGCTGCTGCTGCTGCTGCTACTGCTGCAACTACTGCTGCTGTTGCTGCTGCTGCTGCTTCTATAGCTGCTGCTGCTGCTGCTACTACTGCTGCTGCTGCTGCTGCTTCTATAGCTGCTGCTGCTGCTGCTGCTACTACTGCTGCTGCTGCTGCTGCTGCTGCTGCTGCTTCTATAGCTACTGCTACTGCTGCTACTGCTGCTGCTACTGCTGCTGCTGTTGCTGCTGCTGCTGCTTCTATAGCTGCTGCTGCTGCTGCTGCTACTACTGCTGCTGCTGCTGCTGCTGCTGCTGCTTCTATAGCTGCTGCTGCTACTGCTGCTGCTGCAACTAATGCTGCTGTTGCTGCTGCTGCTGCTTCTATAGCTGCTGCTGCTACTACTGCTGCTGCTGCTGCTGTTGCTGCTGCTTCTATAGCTGCTACTGCTGCTGCTGCTGCTGCTGCTGCTTCTATAGCTGCTGCTGCTGCTGCTGCTGCAGCAGAACATCTCCTCCCCCTCCCTCTCCTTCTCCTCCTTCACTCCCTCCTCCTCTTACTCCTCCCCCTCCTCTTACTCCTCCCCCTCCTCTTCTTCTTCTTCTTTCTCCTCCTAATCTTCCTCCTCCCGCTCCTCCCCTCCGCCACCCCTCCCTCCTCCCTCTGCAGAGGTGGTCATGTGACTGATGAGGAGGTCCACTAGTCACAATGTATCTCTGGACTCCCAGTGAGGATATAAAGCAACTTTAATGATCTTCTTCAGCAGCAGCAGCAGCAGCAGCAGCAGCAGCAGCAGCAGCGGCGGCAGTGGCGAGAGTTGAATACACGACTAAAGCCTCCTGATAAAACAGGCGGGAAACAAGGAGGAGCCGCCGCCACCGCAGCCGCCGCTCCTGGTCTGCAGCGGCGGGAGATAGTGTGGCGGCGGCGGCAGCAGTGGCAACAGAACGGCGAGCAGGAAGATCTAAATTGGATCTTTGCTCCCCGGGATTCTGGAGCCAAGGAGACGACGGCGAGGAGGGAGGAAGAAAAGAAGAGAGGAAGAGAAGGTGACGGGGGGGGGGTCCTGGGGGGGGCGCGGCCACACACACCACACAGGAGCCCCGACACAGCGGTTGATAGGATCAGGATTAAAAAAAAAACACAGGAAGTGTTTTAGAGCGGAGCACTGCAATGAAAAGAGACAAGACAGGAAGTGAGGAGGGGGGGGGGAGGGGAGGGAGGAGATAAAAGAAAAGAAAAAAAAGAAAAACAACAAGTAGAATAGGAAAGAGTTTACAAGAAATGATAAAACCACAAGAGGAGCAAACAAAAACACACAAAGGGGGGAGGGGGGAGGAGAGGAAGGGGACGAGGGGGGAGCAGGAGAGATGAAGAGCAGAGATTAGAGGAGGCAAAAGGAGGGATGGAGGTAAACAGGAAGCAGGAGGACGAGAAGAGGGAGACCGAGGACCAACTGGAGGACGACAGAGAGACTGGGGGAGGAGAGAGGAAGAAGAAAAGAGAAGAAGAGAGGAGAAGAGGAGGAGGAGGAGGGGTGGGAGGGAGGGAGACAGAGAGAGAGACTGGGGGAGGAGAGAGGAAGAAGAAAAGAGAAGAAGAAGAGGAGGATGAAGAGGAGGAGGAGGGGTGGGAGGGAGAGAGAGAGAGACAGAGAGAGACTGGGGGAGGAGAGAGGAAGAAGAAAAGAGAAGAAGAAGTGAAGAAGAAGAGAGGAGGAAGAGGAGGAGGAGGGGTGGGAGGGAGGGAGACAGAGAGAGAGAGACTGGGGGAGGAGAGAGGAAGAAGAAAAGAGAAGAAGAAAAGAGAAGAAGAAGAGAGAAGAAGAAGAGAGGAGGAGGGGTGGGAGGGAGAGAGAGCGACAGAGAGAGACTGGGGGAGGAGAGAGGAAGAAGAAAAGGGAAGAAGAAGAGAGGAGGAAGAGGAGGAGGAGGAGGGGTGGGAGGGAGAGAGAGAGAGACAGAGAGAGACTGGGGGAGGAGAGAGGAAGAAGAAAAGAGAAGAAGAAGTGAAGAAGAAGAGAGGAGGAAGAGGAGGAGGAGGGGTGGGAGGGAGGGAGACAGAGAGAGAGAGACTGGGGGAGGAGAGAGGAAGAAGAAAAGAGAAGAAGAAAAGAGAAGAAGAAGAGAGAAGAAGAAGAGAGGAGGAGGGGTGGGAGGGAGAGAGAGCGACAGAGAGAGACTGGGGGAGGAGAGAGGAAGAAGAAAAGGGAAGAAGAAGAGAGGAGGAAGAGGAGGAGGAGGAGGGGTGTGAGGGAGGGAGACAGAGAGAGAGAGAGACTCAAAGGAGAACAGGAGTACCTGGAGGACGAGAGGAGCACAGCCCCTCCCCCACCAGCCCCTCCTTCCAGGAGAAGCTCATCACTCGCCACATGATGACACTGTCATCACCAACATCATCATCACCTTCATCATCATCACCAACATCATCATCACCTTCATCATCATCACCTTCATCATCATCATCATCATCATCACCAACATCATCATCATCACCATCATCATCACCAACATCATCATCACCACCATCATCATCACCAACATCATCATCACCTTCATCATCATCATCATCACCAACATCATCATCACCTTCATCATCACCATCATCATCATCACCTTCATCATCATCACCACCATCATCATCATCATCACCATCATCATCATCTCCACCATCATCATCACCATCATCATCATCACCATCATCACCATCATCACCACCATCATCATCACCATCATCATCATCATCACCTTCATCATCACCATCATCATCATCATCACCTTCATCATCATCACCTTCATCATCATCACCTTCATCATCATCACCAACATCATCATCATCACCATCATCATCATCATCATCACCAACATCATCATCACCTTCATCATCATCACCAACATCATCATCACCAACATCATCATCACCTTCATCATCACCATCATCATCATCACCACCATCATCATCACCACCATCATCATCATCATCACCTTCATCATCATCACCAACATCATCATCACCTTCATCATCATCACCTCATCATCATCACCTTCATCATCACCATCATCATCATCATCACCATCATCATCATCACCGCCTGTCTACATCCAACCCTGCAGGTCACCTGACAGCTGACAGGGGGCGCCGTGGAGCAGATGGCTGTGGGGACGTTGGTCACAGAGCTCGGGGGACACCACCAGGGTGGCGCCCCCCTGTGGCGGACGCCAAGAGGTGGCTGTCAGCCCGGTGGACTCCACCGTCTCAGCACAGAAAAAAATGATAATAATGTTTGTTTTTTTGTTTTCTTTTAAAACGCTCACCTTGACGTTTCCTCCAATCAGGTCGGGCGGCTCCTCATCCGCCTCCAGGGCCACGTTGATGGTGGCGAAGGGCCGGCTGGCCATCTGCTGCATCTCTCTGAGCAGTTGCTGCAGACGGGGACAGGAGAAGAAGAGGAGCAGGAGGTCAGCCGAGGTCAGCCGAGGTCAGCCAAGGTCACAACACAAGACTGTCAACCGTCCAATCAGCTCCCCCCACCCACCCACCCCCGGCGGAGGGAGGGCGGGGGGAGGCGGGAGGTGAGAAAGAGGAGAAGAAATATCACGTCTTCAAAAGCTGTGCCAGCGAGGCAGCGCCCCCTCTGGCTGTTTGGGGAATAACACGCGTCAAATCACTGATTTAAAACTGAATGCATGTGGGTAAAAACTAATTATTATTATTATCATTATTATTATTATTCTAAATGTGTTATAGTCATCTAAATAAATACGATAATATCTATTTCATAGTCTTGGCAATGAAAAGGGGGGGAGCGCAAAAACAACCCCCCCCAAAAAACAAAAAAGCCTTGGAAATAATTCTGCAACCGACGGTTGGAGTGAGAGAGTGTCGGTGACGAAGGAGAAGAAGGAGCAGAAGGAGAAATGACACTTGAGAAAACAAAAGGAGGAGTGGCTGCAGGGGGAAGTGGAGCAGGAAGTGCCTTCAAAGAGGCCAACCCCCCCCCCCCCCCCAACAACCATCCTGAGTGTGAACAACACACACAGCCAGTCGATAATCCATCAAACAGCAGCGGCAGGAAAGAAAGAAAGAAAAAGACAAGCGCAGAGCGGAGGAGCTCCCCGACGTGATGGAGCGGACGAGTGGAGCGAAAGGAGGAGCAGGAGGAGCAGGAGGAGGAGGATGGGGAGAAGGGAAATACTGAGGAGGGGCTTTGAGATGGCAGGGCCAATCAGAGTGAAGAGGAGAAGGAGGGGAAAAAAGAGGAGGAGCGTCGAAAGGGAGAGGAGGAAATAGGAGGAGCAGGAAAAGGAAGAGGAGGAGCAGCAGGAGGTCAGGGTGAGGAGCAGGAGCAGAAGAATCAAAGAGTGCAGCAGCAGAGGGAGCAGGGGGAGGGGGCGGGGCAAATCTGAGGCCGCAGCAGCGCCACCGATCCAGAGAGGAACTCAGGACGGCCACTATGCAGAGGGAAGACCAGCAGGATTGAGACACATCCCAGTGACCACACCTCCCTGCTGTTCGTTGGCTCCGCCCCTCTGTCCCACTCTGGAGGATCCGACCAAGTCATCTGTCTACACCTCCTCTTGCACCTTCTCTTTCTCAACCTCCTCCTCCTCCACTTCTTTCTCCTCCTCCTCTCTCTCAACCTCCTCCTCCTCTTGCACCTCCTCTTTCTTAAACTCCTCCTTCTCTTCCTTCTCCTCCTCTTGCACCTCCTCTTTCTTAAACTCCTCCTTCTCTTCCTTCTCCTCCTCTTGCACCTCCTCTTTCTCAACCTCCTCCTTCTCTTCCTTCTCCTCCTCTTGCACCTCCTCTTTCTTAAACTCCTCCTTCTCTTCCTCTTGCACCTCCTCTTTCTCAAACTCCTCCTTCTCAACCTTCTCCTGTTGCACCTACTCTTTCTCAACCTCCTCCACTTCTTTCTCCTCCTCCTCTCTCTCAACCTCCTTCTCTTCCTTCTCTTTCTCAACCTCCTCCTCCTCCACTTCTTTCTCCTCCTCCTCTCTCTCAACCTCCTTCTCTTCCTTCTCCTCCTCTTGCACCTCTTCTTTCTCAAACTCCTCCTTCTCTTCCTTCTCCTGTTGTACCTCCTCTTTCTCCTCCTCCTCCTCCTCCTCCTCCTCCTCCTCCTTTTTCTCAACCTCCTCCTTCTCCTCCTCCTTTTTCTCAACCTCCTCCTTGTCCTCCTCCTCCTCCTCTTTCTCCTCCTCCTCCTCCTCCTCTTGTGTCTCCTCTCTGATTGGACCATTCTCTGGGGGGTAGCTCCTCCTCCTGCAGCGTGACGGCCTGACAGCTGCAGTTTTCTCTGCGCTCACATCCAGCCATCTGCCGCTGGGACCGGCGCCGTGGTGCCGGGCGGGTGGGGTGGGGAGGAGGGGGGTACAGGGGAGGCGGAGCTAACGGTCCAGTCTGGTGAAGGGGAGGAAGGGGAGGGGCTTGATGCTGCGACTCTTACAGTGTTTTTGCGTCATACTACACACGCAGGCGCACCTGCAGCGTCGGTAAAACTGCAGGTGCGCCTGCGTGAGATCGACTGCACGCCGACAGGAAGCTACAACGCCGCCACCGCCTCCACCCCCTGACCCCCCCGCCAACGCCGCCGTCGCAGGAGGGGGGGCGGCCCGGAGACAACGGCAGGTGGGAAGCAATGTTGACCGCTGGCGCCATCTGCCAGCGGCGCCGCCTTCAAAGGAGCCAGCGGAGCCTCAAAGGACGCTTTGATTAAGACACACACACACACACACACACACACACACACACCTGTAGTGGGAGGAGGTTGATTGATCAATCTAATTGATCAACCTCACGAGGGAATGGAAACGGGACATCAAATAGATGTGAATGGGTTTCTTTGCGTGCAGTTCTTTCCCTGGCCACCAGAAGGAGTCTGTGGTAGGTGTAGGAATGGGCAGGCCAAGAAGTGAATAATTGTAATATTTCTAATATTCAATATGAGTTGATCGGGGCCACCGCCTGCTCTTTGGTCGTGGAGGTCAGCAGGAAAGGCCAGCATCGTCTCAGCAGCGCTCCCTTAGCGGGGAGTTGATCTGAACCACACTTTAAGAAGTCAGTCAAACAATGACATCGGGCTTCATGTGCATTTATTTGTATGGCAATAGATGGTTCACACAGAGCAGCATGACATGACTGTGATCACAAAGACACAATCAGCAACGAACTGTGCGTGCGTGCGTGCGTGAGTGAGTGAGTGAAAAAAGACGAAGAAAAGAAACCTAAACTTCAGCTAAAAGTAACAAAATAATAATAAAAAAAAAAATAAATCTAAAAAGGTTTCGGTTTGTCTACTGGACTTGTTCTGGTGAAGTCTCTGGTCTGAGTTATTGGTCAGATTGATGCAACACCAGACTCATCAGACAGCGATTCGGGTCCGGCGCCAAGTGGCCTTTTTGCCAGAGATTAAAAAAAGAAAAAAATGAAGTTGACGGAAATAGGAATAAAGACAAATGACGGAGACAAAAACTGAAGCTAAAAGGAGGCTAAAAGGGACTGAAAGAGGAGAAGACAACACAAGACTGAAAAACCAAACAAGAATGAAATGGAAGGCACTGAAATTCACCGGTATAAACTCGGAGGAGGAGGAGGAGGGATGAGGGGGGGGCGGTCCTTTGAACTCCAAGAGCCAATGAAAAGGCTGTTCACTAAACACTAAAACCCGATGGGCGGTCCTACGCTACGCCGTGCGTCTGATGAACGTGCGCGTGCTAACACAGCAACCAAAAGACATGAAATCAAAGAAGAAGACGGAGGTGTGAGAACCACGTGATCTCTGGTACGGAACCGCCGGGGAGAAGACACCACGACGCTCGGACCTTCAACATGTCGTTTAGATCTAAATGTACATCGAGCTACTTAAGCATGGGTACAGAAGCAGGAGGCCTGAGGCTTGTATGGATCTAAAAGATCATTCAGAGACTCGAAAGATCAAACATTCAGGCACTTACGTGGACACGTGTACAAATATATTTATATATTTGAATAGATGTGTGTATGCGTGGCTGTCAATATTTATATTTGATGTATATACGCTTGATTGCGGCAAAGCACGTGGCGTTAATATGAGGGAAAAGTGATAACTGCAAAGCTTATGCAACTCTTAATGGACTACTTGGCGAAGCGCCCCCTAGGGGACACTCCTGTCCCGCCCCATCTGAAGCTTGAACGCCTCCAGGCTTCCTTCCTGAGTCAGTTAACTGTCAGGTTCGGAGAGTTATTCCGAGTCCGTGAGTGCTTTTTGTTCGACGGCGGCCACAGACGTGACTCCCAGATGTTTCTGTGGAAGAGAGAATATCGGTTGTTTAGGAACATCTGTGTTGAGCGTGGCCCTCCAGAATGTCCTGCTGATAGGTAGAGGCTGGAAAACTGGGGCGGAGCCGGGGGGGGAGGGGGGGGGGGGTGTCATCGGAGAATGTTTGGAAGTTGATGGACTCCCGACTGTGATTTGTTGTGTCCCCTCTCTCTCTCTCTCTCTCTCTCTCTCTCTCTCTCTCTCTCTCTCGAGATCTCACGTGAGATCTGCTCACCACCGGGAGAGCAGCATCACAGCCAATCAGGGGCCACCTCCAGTCCCGCCCCCCCCCCGCAGGACCGCGCTGCAATAAATTCCCATTGTCCTGGTCCACATGTGGCACGACACACCTCTGGAACGGACCCATCGGCTGTGCTCCAAACTGCTGGTCGCTCCCCGCAGACCTCGATGACCTTCGACTGACCTTCAACTCCTTCGCCTCATTGGTTCGCCGCCTTTACTTTGCAACTCGAAGCAAAAGACAAAATGTTTGACGAGGTCGGGAGAGTTTGAGGTCCACTGGATCGACGGAACCGACCAACGAGCACAGCTGCCAGCGCTGCCGTGTGTTTAAACTCCGCCCACTACAGTCACATTTCCTCGCGCACCCGTTCTCACTCAACACAACGTCTTTCGAAGCGCAGCCCCAAAAAAATGAAAAATTCAAATGAAAAAAAATCAAACACTCCCATCTGAGTAGTCGGTCCTGCTACCCCGCCCACCACAACAGCCCCCAAGCCTCTCCCTCCAGGGCAGCTCCTCCAGATTGGAGCCCATTAAAAAGGTGAGTCTGCCCCCTGGTGGTCGGAGGGCAGAGAGCAGGACAGGAAGTGGAGGAGCGGAGTCAGGAGGCCGATGAGAGAGTTGGGTGGCCGACACACACACACACACACACACACACACACACACACACACACACACACACACACACACACACACACACACACACACACTTATTAACAGACATGTCAGAGCAGCTTTCATTCTAAAACCTGCTGCTGCTGCTGTAAAAACTTGCTGTGCTGTTTTTTTTTACAAACACGCTCTCTCTCGCTCGCTCTCTCCCCGGCCCGGCCGAGCCGGCCAATCAGAAGAGCCCGCTCCGTTGCTCCATTTCTCAATTTCAACAAAACAAAAACAAAAAGCGACTTGGACGACGGCTCGGATGGAATAAGGTCAAAAAAAAGTGAGTGAATCTATTGTGGCTGCTGTCAACTTAAAGGACCAATCACAGGTCCCCCTGTTGTCAGGAGGCTCTGTGTGTGTGTGTGTGTGTGTGTGTGTGTGTGTGTGTGTGTGTGTGTGTGTGTGTGTGTGTGTGGGTTTGTGCATGTGTAAACTTTAGAAAAGTGGGTCAACATGGCTTCGACTCCACAGGGCTTCCAACTTTATAAATCCAGCTTCTTGATCGGCAGGTAGGAAACACACACACACACACACACACACACACACACACACACACACACACACACACACGCACACACACACACACAGGTCTTTGTTCCTACTCACCTCTCTCCGCCGCGACGCCAGCAACTCTGCTTGATCTTCCAGACCACGGCGGCCACGAGCAGCAGGGACAGGAAGCAGCTGTAGGGAGATGGAGGAGGAGAGGTCAGAGACTCTGGCTGTCCTCCACACCAGAGGGGGCGCTAGGGGCTATCCATCGGCAGCGACACACACACACACACACACAGCCTCAGCATTTAGCGCTCTGTTCGCAGGCAGGTTAGCAGTGAGCTAACCTGGCCCTTGGTGACATCACAGAGGGCAGACGGAGACCCTTCACTTTGTTTCCTCCCCTGGAAACCTGCTGCTGATGCTGCTGCATGTGTGTGTGTGTGTGTGTGTGTGTGTGTGTGTGTGTGTGTGAGAGAGAGAGAGCTGGAAGCTGATTGGAGGAGACGACTTGACACTTTGATTCTCTGACAGCCGCTGACGTGAACACACGTCAGCGAGTCTGATCCCTCCAGCACTGATCAGAGAGCAGAGGAGAGGAGCAGCAGGGGGCACCTCCAGCAGAGCCAGGGGAGGAGGTGCAGCCTAAGGGGTGCAGCAAGAGGAGGTGCAGCAAGAGGAGGTGGAAGAGGAGCCAGAGGAGGTGGAGGTGCAGCCTGAGGAGGTGCAGCCTGCAGGGTAGCGAGCGCTGCTGTAGAAGATGTAGTGCTTAAAATGCAGGGCAGGTGGCAGCAGCAGCAGCAGCAGCAGCAGCAGCAGCAGCAGCTGCTGCAGATGTTGCGTTGCATTCTGATCAGGTGACCAGAGGAGGCTGAGAAGATGTGCGTCAGATGTGAGCTCTCCAGAGCCTTTCAAAATAAAAGTCCAGAAAAGTCCCCCCGCAAAAAAATAAAAAAAAATCACATCCTGGCCGTAGGTCCGCCTCTTCCTCCTCCTCCGACGGAGCTGATTGGTCCAGGCTTCAACCCCCTGGGGGAGAACTCATACTGGGAATGTGTTCAGGAAGTACCCGAGTCTACTTCCTCCCTACTCCTGGGAGAAGCACCCCCCCCCCTTCCTGTTCTTGCTCATCAAAGGTGAGGTGGGGTGAGGTGGGGGGGGGGGGGGGCGTAGCACTTCACTCCTCCATTATTGATGGTCAGTCAGCGGAGCGACTCTCAGCTCTCTCAGGGAGCTGATCTGCTCCACTGAGGAGGAACCTCGGAACTGACCCACCCACACACACACAACACACACACACACACACACACACACACACACACACACACACACACACACACCACACACACACACACACACACACACACACGCAGGTGAGGACGATAAAGAGAATTGAGAAGAGGACAAAGATGGACGAGGAACGAGAGTTAAAGAGAGAAGAAAGGAAAAGGAGAGAAGAGAAGAACAGAGACAAAAAAGAAGAGGGTGGACATAGGAAAAAAGAGGGGGGGAAGACGGACAAGGAGGAGGACACAGCGGCAGGTGCGCAGGAGGTCAAAGGTCATTGGCCAAACTTTAACCGTCAGATTCCAACAAAATGACTCGTAAGAAACCAAACGGCTCATCAGGAGAAGGAGGTGGAAGAAGAGGAGGAGGAGGAGGAAGAAGAAGAGGTGGAAGAGGAGAATAAGGTGGAAGAGGAGGTGGAAGAAGGAGGAGGAAGAGGAGAATAAGGTGGAAGGAGGAGGAAGAGAAAGATGAGGAGGAGGTGGGGGAGGAAGAAGAGGAGGAGGAGGAGAATAAGGTGGAAGAGGAGGAGGAGGAAGAAGAGAAAGATGTGAATGAGAAGGAGGAAGAAGAGAAGGGTAGACGGAGGAGACAAATTAGGAAGATGAGGAGGAGGAGGGGAGGAAGAAGATGAGGAGGAGGAGGGGGAGGAAGAAGATGAGGAGGAGGAGGAGGAGGAGGTGGACAAGGAGGAAGATGAGCAACATCAGGCAGCGAGAAAAAAAAACCTCTCGCTGTGAATCTATAATTCATCAGAGTCTCAGCGGAGCACCACCTGCTGGACAAACAGAAAAGTCTGCTTCAGTCAAAGTCCACTTTGCTGGAACAAGCAAAAAAAAAGAAACAAAACTTTTTTTTTCAAAAAGAAAAAAAGAAAAACTTTGTTAAGCGTTAAAGTGAAAGAGGAAGCAGTCGGAGCTGAACTGACTTGCTTTTTGATTTTTTTTTCTCCCTCCAGTATAACACAGCAAAACAAAAACCCAGAAAAAAAAACAAATTGGGAATCAGGGATCAGGCGCGTCTGAACACACAAAACCCAAAAAATGAGACTTCCTCCCGACAGGCAAAAGGAGGCTGGAGCAGCAGCTGCTGCTGCAGCAGCGCCTGCTGGGATCATGTGACAAGTTGTCAGAAGAAACAGACTGAAGGATGGAGAGAGTGAAAAATACATGTGAACCCTGGATGGAAGGAGAGGAGGAGGAGGAGGAGGGCCGAGGAGTATGAAGGAGGAGAAAGAGGAGAGGACGGGGGGAGGAAGAGAAGGAGCGGGAGGTAGGGGGGTGGAGGAGGAGGAGGAGGAGGAGGGAACGGCTGAATTATTTTAATATCAGCTGTTGAGCAGTGCAGATGTTCCAGAATCTCGGGGGAAGGAGGGAGGAGGAGGAGGAGGAGGAGGAGGATCAGCAGAACCAAAACCTACTTTTGTTTTTTTTCCCAGGGAAGCCCCCAGCGGGCCGACGTGAGGTCACACACACTTTCAGAACCAACGATGAGAGCCAGGCTCCAAATCCCAGCCCAGCCCAGCCCAGCCCAGCATACCCACAATGCACTGCTACTACTGGGGGGGGGGGGGGCGAAGGAAAATGATGCGGCAGCAGAGATGAAGCCGAAGAAGAAGAAGAGGAAGAGGAAGAGGAAGAAGAAGAAGAAGAAGAAGAAGAGCTGCTTCTTCCTCCTTTTGCTCACAAATATTTGATGTGTAACCACAATTTAAAAAGTGACAGGAAGTGTTTGTGGGGGTGGGGGAGGGGGAGGGGGGGCTGGGGGGGGACCCCTCGGTCCAGACAGTGGGAGTCTGGAGGAGCTGCAGCCAGACCGCCAGTGTCACCCGCACGACTTGAGCCCAGCAGCCGGCCAATCAGGTCAGTGGAGCCACTTCAAAGGGCGCCATCTCTGGCAGCCCTGACATTGAACACATGACAGCTTGATGAAGGGCTGCTCTGATGATGCATTCAGCAGGTCCCCAAAAAACACATTTAGGGACTTTTTGAAATCCGCAGGGCGGAGGGGGAGGACGACTTGAAAGGGAAAAAACATTTAATTGGAGAAACGCCGTGGAAAAAAGTTTTCCATAAAAGCCGGAAAAACGTTCAGGTCCGTTGATTGGTTTTTTTTTCAGCCGTGTGTGTGTGTGTGTGGGTGTGTGTGTGTGTGTGTGTTGGGAGAGTTGGGGGGGTGGGGGGGGGGTGAAGAGATGAGTTAAAAGGAGGAAGCAGCAGAGCGACTGAGTGGTTTATTTTTAAAGGTCCGAACCGTCTGTTCATCCTAGCGCCTGTTAGCGGCGAAGCTAACGGCTCTGCAGCTCCTCCCAGCAGGAGCCTGAACCCCAACCAGAGTTCAGGACTCCTCTAAACCCTCTAACAGGGTGAAGGAGGAGGAGGATGTAGAAGAGGAGGAGGAGGAAGAAAAGGAAGAGGAAGAAATAGACGAGGACGAAGAAGTGGAGGAGGAGGAGGAGGAAGAAGAGCAGGGGAGGAGGAAGAGGAGAAGGAGGGGTAAGACGAGGAGGACAAGAGAGGAGGAAGAAGATGAAGAAGTTAAGGAAGAGGAGGAGGAGAGGGAGCAAGAAGTGGAGGAGGATGAAGGAGGAGGAGGAAGAAAAGGAGGAAGAGGAGGTGCTGCTGTGTGTGTGTGTGTGTGTATGCTAACGAGCTTTTCAGGTCGGTCGATGGTCAAACAGGCTTCTCGACACAACTGTGACTATCACAAGAGAGCATGATGGGAAAGAAATTGATAGGGGGTGGGGTGTGTGTGTGTGTGTGGGGGGGGGGGGGCGGGGGGCTTAGAATCAGACGAGTCGTGAACCAGAGGATCGATGATGGCAGCAGCCGGACGTGGAACAACCAGCGGGTCTCTTTTGTTTGGTCATCGGACACACACACACACACACACACACACACACACACACACACACACACACACACACACACACACACACACACACACACACACACACACACACACACACACACTTTTTTTCTTCTTTCCGGTTACTGTCGTTTCATGAAAATCAATAAGACATTACAGCCTCCTGGAGATGCACTGTTTGGAACGTGCGTGCGTGCGTGCGTCAGACCGGCGCCCCCTTCAGGACAACGCCGAGAGCTTCACAGGTCAGACATTTTGATTGTGATGCAGAGGGGAAACGACATCAAAGGTACATCCTGTTGGTGTTGCTGCGACGCACCAATCAGCTGCAGGCTTACTGGGCAGCAACAACAACAACAACAACAACAACAACAACAGGGTCGGTAACAAATAACCCGGGGAACCTCGCGGTAATCACGATAAACACTTGCTGCTGGTGTCGCGCAGTAACAAGCTGGTGCTCGAGGATCCATCGTGGATTGTGTGCAGAGTGACGACAAACACCGCGGAAACGACAACATCCTCTTTTACTTTTGATTTATTTTCTCTTGGGTGGGCGGACCGGGACGTCGAGGCAGGAAGCGCAAAAATGTTTCGCGAACTTTCACTGGCAACGACTCCGAGTCAATCTTAGCGTGGACCTCTTCAGGCTTTGTGTTGTTGTGTTGTGTTGTTGTTGTTGTCGTTTATCCACACCGTC
>NW_027466397.1:5000-50000 GCF_046127955.1 Nelusetta ayraudi | reverse complement strand
ACTGCCATCAGCCGTCCCCTTCAGCCCAGCCTGCTGTTAGAAAATGAAGTCCCTCAGACGGATTGGTATATTTTTACTACAGGTGCGCGCGCACACACACACACACACACACACACACACACACACACACACACACACACACACACACACAGAGGCCAGCTGCATAAACACACACACTGCTTGGCTTCCAGGTGGTAGGCAGAGCCCCGCTCACAGAGCCAGACATGGCCGAGGCTCAGTGACAGAGGTGTGTGTGTGTGTGTGTGGGCTGCCCTTTACTACAGACTTTACGGAATACCAACATCCCCTGTCGGAACAACAACGGGCAGCTTTCCAGGACAGCGAGAGGGGGCGAGGGGGGGGGTAGAGGGGGGGCGAGAGGGCGCTCCTCGTACATAACCCCAGGTCGACTGCAGGAGAGGCCCCTCCTCGTCCCTCCGGGGAGCCAGGAGAACGAACACATCTGATAAAGCTACAGAACGGTGTGTTTTTCCAAGAATGGCCCTTTTTTTTTTTTTTTCTTTTTTTTTTTTCTCCAACTGTGAGCCGAAGAGGAACAGCTTGGCTTCCCCGCCGCTGAAATGTGTGGTGAGGATTCTAAAGAAGGCCCCCTCTGTTCAGGAGCCACTTCCCAAAGCTCTGACACCAACTCCTGCTGCCAACTGGACAGAGCAGCTGTGTCTTACATCGTCACGTTTACAGTTAAAGCCAGGTTTACAGATCCCCTCCTACCGGGCTCAGCCCGTCCATGCGTTCACAGAGGAACGTAGCATTGCAAAGCTCGTCAGCGTGGTCGACCTGACAGTTGAAGGAAGAATGCAATGTGTTCGATCCTCTGTCAGATGCCAGTGTTGCTGACGAGGACAGCAGCGAGGTCACCATTCTGGACATGGGACGCATGGATGGGGAGGCGGCTTAACAACAACAGCTCAAGACTGCAATTGCCCAGCTTGGCCACACAATGGGGAATTGCGAGTGTTTCTATTTCTGAAGCCTACTAGGTGTTGTCCACAAGCTAGTGGTGAGAGGCAGCAGCAGCAGCAGCAGCAGCAGCAGCAGCAGCAGCTGCGGCTCTTCTCAGCAGGTCTTCACTGGGTTTGCATGCGTACGTGTGTGCAGGGGCTCACTTGGATCTTGATAGGCCAGGTGAAGTTGCTGACGTAGACAAAGAAGGTGATGTTGGGGCTGTTGCGGAAGTCAAAGTTCTCGTTGGAGAAGCTGTCCTTGAACTCCTTGATGTTGCTGCGGGACACGATGGGGATCTCCTCGCCCGTCTGGGTTCCTGCTGGAGTTGTTGGGTGGGGGGGGGGGGGGGGGAGGAAGAGAGAGAGGAAGAGGAGGATGAGGAAGCGTGGTCGACATTCATAGCAGGCTTCACCTCAGTGGACGAGCGGGTCAGTCGGGAGGGGAAGACGATTGAGGTCTTGTGTCTCCTGATGACGACTGCAACAACTACTGCACAGGTGTCAGACTCTGGCCAGAACTACTAGAGCCGACCCGCCGCTGCTATACAGCACATGGACCACTAGTATTACAAATCCCAGGATGCTCTGCTGGCGTTATAACCAAAATAACTGCTGTTTTCTAGGCGCACTTTTCCTTGCTACTCCAAGGCATGGGCTTGAACCTTCATTGAAGGATATTATTAATAGTTCATTAATTAATTACGATTATTCTATTTTAAAATGGATAGAATAAAAGAAAAAGGACACAATACTGTCATGGTAAAGACATAGGCAGCAGGTGTGTACTGAGGCTCCACGCCCTCCTCCCCCCCCCCCCCCAAGTACCTGTGAAGCTGGTGGCCCAGGTGATGTTCAGGTTGAAGTTCTTGGAAGCATTAATGAACATGTCCAGGTCCCGGTTTGGCTGCAGGAAGAGGGGGAGGGGGGGGGGGCAGAAAAACAAAGACCACTCAGCCAATTTCAGAGCCAACACACCCCCCCCACCCCCCTCGGACCTCGTCATTTCAGAGTTCCCACCACAGAGGCTGAAGCCACAGACTGATTACTGATGGGCGGGACTCATTAGTAGTCGTTGTTTAAACCAGCGTGATTATTACCATCATCATCATCATCATCATCATCATTATTATATTGTCAATAATAACAATAAAATACTTTCGAGACACAGACAGGATCATTTCCACAAAGATCCTCACACACACACACACACACACACACACACACACACACACACACACACACACACACACACACACACACACACACACACCTGGAGGAAAGCAAACAGCTGTTTGTGCAGCAGGTTTTGGCTCCAGCTGCTGGGAAGAAGCGGCTCGAGCGAAGCCACAACGTTCCAAATAAATGAATTAATAAATTAATAAATTAATAAAATAAATAAATAAATAAGGGTACAAGTGTATTAGTTGTCTTTCATTTCTTTATGACTCAATATTGAGTCTCAACTTGCTGCTGCTGCTTCTGCTCGCTGCTCGTGCGTGAGAGAGGCGCTGAGATGCGTTTCAATTATTCTACGTGCTACGTACTTTTTTTTTTCTCCACGCCTTTTTTCTTGAAAGCAGATCTCAGCCTCAGCGGGCACTTTGTGTAAATCAATAAAGACTCTTATTAAAGAAAAGAAAATGAAAAGCTCGGGAAGCTCGTCGAGCTTCTTAAATTGGTTTTTGCCTCTTTGAAATGAAATTAATCTCTCCGGTTGTGCCTTTGAAAGTTGCTGCTTGCTGCCTGATGCTGCTCAACCACTGCACACTAGAACTCGAGGAGCGGTGTTGTGGTCGCAGGCAGGAGGTGTGGCGGAGGCGGGCGGGGGTCAAAGGAAGAAAATCACCAGGGTTCTGCTAGACAACCAGAAATCCTCGGGTTCTTAATTCACGACATGCTACGAAGAAACCCCCCCGCCCCCCTGCTGTCGCCAACACATGCTGGTCTCACTGGTTTATAAAGGCTCCCCACGGTTGTATCCCTTTTATCCCCAGAGCACTCTAGAACCTCTTTCAGCGGAGCTTCTCCTTTAATGAGTAAGTACGGCAACTGCCTGAAGGGGGCAGCAGAGAGCGCTCACAGCTTTTTCTTCTACAGTCTGGGGTTAGCTAACACACGACTTTAGCGTGAGACTCTTCTTCTTCTCCTCCTATTTTCTTTCCCTTCTTCTACCTTCAGCATGCGACCCTGTGTACTGTTGCGACTACAGTTACACTTGCAAGTCAGGGAAATAAACTGAGTTTGGTGACGTGTCAGCAGAGGGGGGGGCGGGACTGGACTCACCTCCTCAGGCGTGGCCACAAAGTTGATGGCGGTGTAGTAGCGGTCGTCCTCCTGCGAGAGGCTGAAGGTGAACTGGTAGTCGATGAGGAGGGTGTCTGTTGGGGGGGGGTTGAGACAGGTGGAGGGAGAGGAAGATTTAGCAGCGTGCGACCACTAGGAGGCCGTCGGAACCTCCTGACACACTGCAAGCTGTGGGTTAAAGGACAGGAACATGAGGTGGGACTCACAGTAGCAGGTTCCTTTGAGAGGGTTGCCTTGGTAACGGTTCTCCACCTCACACCTGGGGGGGTGAGGGAGAGAGAGAGGGAGAGGGAGAGTTTAAAGAAAACTTTGTTAGTAGTCGGCAAATAAGTTGAGCTAACAGGTTGAAGCGACCAATCAGGTCCTGATATGTGAAAGACTGAAGCCGTTTCTTATTTGATTACTGTTGCAAGAAAGGGTGGGGCCAGATGGGAAGGGGCGGGCACAGGTATGAGGAGGTCACTCACAGGTGGCAGTGGAAGGGGGTGGGGTCAGGTGTGAGGAGGAGGAGGAGGGGTCAGATGGGAGGGGTTGGGGTCAGGTGTGAGGAGGCGGGGTAAGATCGGAGGCGGAGGGGGCGGAGTCAGTGACTCACAGGTGGCAACGGTCTCCCTTGATGCCCTTGGTGGTGCAGAAGCACTTGCCGTTGTTGGGGTTGCACATGCCGGCGTGGCCGTTACACTTGCAGGCTGAGAGAGAGAGAGAGAGAGAGAGAACAGACTGGTGACTCCGCCCCCTCCCCTGCAGGCAGCGGCGGCTGGACTGGCTGGTGGCGGCGGGCGGCACTCACGCTGGCAGCTGCCGCCGTTGGTGGGGTCGCCGTAGAAGCCGGAGATGCAGCTGTCGCAGTGGCGTCCGGTCGTCAGGTCCTCACACTGCTCACACACACTCTGGTTCACACACTGGCTGTGGCCGTTACACTGGCAGGCTGGCACACACACACACACACACACACACACACACACACTAAATCAACACCAGAGCCCGCTGGTATTATACAGCACATGTGCCACTATTGCAACAAATCCCAGAATGCTTTGCTGGTAATGTGGCGGCGCTTCAAGCTGGACAGGACGTTCATTGAAGTCTTTGATTATTATGACTTCATTGGGTTGTTGTTGTGTTGTATGGTTAGCCCATGGGAAAAAAAAGCTCACTTTTTTTTGAAATTTAAATCAGAAGGCTGCAAAAACAAAAAGAAGCATACGATTTTTATTTCCATTTTATTTTTTTTGATGTATTTTTTTTTTAATTTCAAATTTGATTTTGCATCATCTTAAGCTTTGCTTTGTTCCATATTCAGGTTTGACGCAACACTTGTTTGGGTCCTTAGAAAAAGGTTTTCAATGAATATTAAAGTTGCCTTTGTCCAAGTTTTGCATTTATTTTCAAAAATTGATTTAAATTTAAATCAGATTTAAATTTTGGCCCCACTGTGTTTTTCAAGTTTGACACCGCTGAACTAGAGCAAAAGAGGAGGTGTGTCCAGCGTGTGTGTCTGCGGGTGTGTGTGTGTGTGTGTGTGTGTGTCCCTCGCCCCCCCCACCTGGGCAGTAGATGAAGGACCAGTTGTACTTGGCCTCTCCAATGCTGGGACACATGCTGGTGTTGAGGGCGGGCTGGCTGGCGGCGGCCGGCACGCCGGGCTGTGTGGACGGCGCCGGCACGGCGGTCTGGAAGGGTCCGCGGTACGAGCCCTCCATGCACTGGCCCCGGCCCGTGTTGGACGGGTCGGTGCACCAGCCGCAGCCCGGCTGGTCCAGGCACTGGGCGCACGTCCGGTAGCCAGAGCAGTTCTCAGCTGCAGGTGGGACACAAGGTCAGAGGAGGAGGAGGAGGTGGAGGAGGTGGGGGAGGAGGGGGAGGAGGTGGAGGAGGAGGAGGAGGTGGGGGAGGAGGAGGAGGAGCCTTTGTTTATCCTGCTGCAGCATCTCCAGCAACAATGCAGTGCAAGGAGAAGGGACATTATATTCATGAAAACTAAAATAAAAATAAAGAAATAAAATATAAATATTTATAGACTAAGAGATATTTAGATGAAGAACAATTGAAGAACAACGAAAAAAAAAATAATTCTTCCTTTTTGTGTGGAATATTTTGTTAACTGTTACATTCTTATTATTAATTTTCTTGTTTATGTGCATATTATTTATTATCATTAATAAAAATGTATTATTAACTCTTTTTTTCACGTTTTATTCCACAGTACCAAATTCTTCTTCTTTTTTTTGTTTTTTTTTTTAATCTAAATGTTCAGAGTCTTCTCTCACGGGGGCAGGTGTTCATGGTGCACCACTCCATGCACTGGCCGAAGGGGAAGGAGGCCACGTAGGCGTTGGAGTCCACGCACTGCTTCATGTTGCTGCACCACATGCACTCGGAGCTGCTGCCGCTGGTGCACTCGCTGCAGGTGGAGCGCATGGCGCAGGGCGTGCGACACTGCTTGGCACTGTGATTGGCTGGGGTGGGGGTGGGGGGGGAGAGAGAGAGAGAGAGAGAGAGAGAGAGAGAGAGAGAGAGAGAGAGAGAGAAAGAGGGAGGTATGGTGAGCATGGTCAGCAGCACGAGCACACACACACACCCCGTCAAAATAAAATCCCATTTTGAAAGATGCTCATCATCTCCACCATGTCCCTCTCCAGCGCCCCCTCCTGGTCTCCCACCACTGCTGCATCTCAATGACTCACCATTGGTCACTTCACCACCCCCCACCCTTACGCTGAAGACCTTCTCCTGGACCCATCAAGTCCAGACAAATGACTGAACGGGCTGAGCGGCTCTCCGTACATGTCGATCCATTCAGAGGCATTTCAAAAACAGTGCTTAGCTAAATATTGTGGGGGTTGAAAGACACTGATATTGTTGGAACTTTGCATTGGTTCATTTTGATAATTGTTGTCTACATATGCCATGATGTGTTATTTCCTCCTATGCAGTGGGTCACTGAAACACTCGTCCGCCCCTGCCCCTGCCCATATCTAGGAAACACACACACACACACACACACACACTCTCTGAGGGGACCAACCTGGCCTCTCACACAGGCTGCCGTTCACTGGGTTGATGCAGCTCTGGGCCTTCAGGCCGCTGGGCGCCACCTCGGCCAGGTAGCCGCAGAAGCCGGCGTCGCTCGGCTCGCCGGGCAGCCACTGCAGGCTGCTGTTGGTGAAGGGAGACATGTCCTCCCAGCACCAGTAGGACACGTTGATCTTCCTCAGCCCCACCCACGGCGTCACCGAGGCCTTGTACTGCATTTGAATGCATTTAAACAAGTCATTTGGTGCAAAATGACGCCCCCTTCTATGCAAATATGTAAAAAAAAATTGTTTATTTATGCATTTTTATATAACACAATAAAAAATACATAAAAAAATACATAAATAAACAGAGTTTCTCTTTTTGAGATCAGACTAAATGAAATGAGTATTTTTCCAGGTTCGTTCCTGCCGTTGCAAAAAACTCTGGAAAATTTTAATGAAATTGAAAAACAATAACAACAGCAATTAAAGTCATTGTACTTATTATAATTCTAACTATTATAATATAATATATCATGAATATATATTATATCAATTAATGATATATTATATAATACTATACACAATACTAATACATAATAACAACAACAACAACTATTATAATTATTATTATTATATTCTTTCAGGATTTTGGAGATTTTTTCTAAAAAAGGCGTATTTGGTCTTCTTTGTTGTCATTATTATTAAGAATAATAACAACAACAACAACTACTGGGATCATAATTAGGGGGATTTAATGGAAAGGTTTCTCCGGTCTAATTTCACTCCCTCGGTGAATTGAATTAAAACGCTGGTGGCCTGGAACAATGTCCGTCTAATCCAGAGATTTGGGCTGGAATCCTAATTGAGCGGCAGCTTAACGAAGCCTTGGCCGACCGCTTCTCTCTCTCTCTTCCTCCTTCTCCTTCAGCTGGACGCTCCGGCAACTGGAGGAGGAGCAGGAGGAGGAGGAGGAGGAGGAGGAGGAGCAGCGTGGCGTGAACGGGGACGCACAGATTAAAGGCCTCGGCGATGGATTAGTTCCCGTCTGCTCGGCCGCAGCCAGAGGTTTTGGTCCGTCGCTCGCCCAAGCGCGGCGCCGGGCGAGAGAGGGAATCGATGCGGAGGAGGACCACCCTCCGTCCTTCTGCTTCTCAAGGTGGTGCGCGTCCCTCACTCACCGTGGCGGCCATGGTCTGCAGCTCCTTCAGCACGAAGTCGACCTTCTTGGTGGAGGTGAGCGACGCCAGCACGCCGCTGTGGCCGCGGCACGACAGCTTGGCGTTGTCGTACGACTCCTTCGCCGTCAGCAACTTCAGGCAGGAGTTCCCCACCAGGTGCCAGCTGTCACCACACACGTTGTCTGGAGGCAGGGAGGAGGAGGTGGAGGAGGAGGAGGTGGAGGAGGGGGAAGTGGAGGAAGAGGAAGAGGAGGAAAAGGAGGAAGAGCGGGTGGGGGAGGAGGAGGAGGAAGAAGAGGGGAGAAGAGGAAGAGGAAGATGAGGAGGAAGAGGAGGAGGAAAGGGAGGGGGTAGAGTTGGAGATGGAGTAAGCAGAGGGGGGAAGGAGATGAGGAGGAGGAAGAGAAGGTGGAGGGAGGAGGAGAAGGCGGACGAAAGGAGGTGGAGTAGGAAAAAGAGGGGAGAGGAGGAGGAGGAGGAAGAAGAGGAGGTGGAGGTGGACATGGAGTAATCAGAGAGGGGGGAAAGGGAAGAGGAGGTGGATGTAGAGGTGGGTGATGAGGAGGCGGAGTGGTGGTAGGAGGAGGAGGGGGGAGAAAGAGGAGGGAGGTAGAGGAGCAGCAGGAAGAGGTGGAGGTAGAAGGAGGGGAAGAAAAGCGGGAGTAGCAGGAGGAGGAGGTAAGGTGGATGAGAAGGAAAAGAGGAGGAGGAAACAGACAGCAGAGGGTCAGCACCGCCCCCTGCAGGAAGTCACAAACACCTTGTTTCTACCATTATTATAGTCGTTTTGGGTTGGGTTGGTTTTTGTTTTTTAAAGGTCCTGCCAGGTGAGGGGTTATTCTTTTGGGCAACAGGGCGAACCCAGATTGGGAAGTGGGAACGGTTCATTTCTTCAGCTGTCAGCTGATTATTGACTCCCCAGTATTCAAAACATTCTTTCCGTCTGCGGTCGCTTCACGTGGAGACGCATTGAGAACCGGGCGGCCAAGAGTCTTATCATTGCAGCTCCACACTCCCACCAGCAGGGGCAGCGTGTCCTAACCCTAACCCACCGGGCAGGGAGATGCACTCCTGGTTGCGAGGCTCCCACTGGCAGTTCTGGTCCACCGTGCAGCTCTTGCAGCTGGTCTTCTTGTTACACACGAAGGTCGGGTTGTCCTTGGGGCAAAGGTCGTACTCCACCACGACTGCCTGCAGAGGGGAAGGGTGGGGTTGGGGGTTGGGGGCGTGGGGGGGGGGGGTTGATGGAGGTCAAAGGTCAGTGGTCCACCCAGACAGGTGGCCAGACTACCAGAGGTGGGAAGTAGAAAATACATGGGTCGACTTTTTCAGGTATCTGTACTCCACTTTGAGTCGTACTTTTTTCGGACCGCTTCGTACTTTGACTCCCGACATTTGTACACAAATATCTGTACTTTCTACTGCCTACACTGGATTGATTGGCTGATTATTGGTTCTAGTTGTTGTTGCTTGAGGTGAAGTTGTTTGAAATCGACATGAGATTATTTTAGAGGATCTTGGCTTTGGGGTCAAAGGTCAGTAGGGAAAAATAAACATATAGAAAATGACATTGGTTGGTTGGTTGGTTGGTTGGCTATTAACAGGGTCAACATCCCATAATATGTCTTAGTGGTATGTAGTACTTTTACTTTAATACCAGTGATGTCATGCCACGCCCCCTCCTTTAGGCCACACCTCATGTTATAACAGGCCACGCCCCTCCATCTGATAGGCAACACCCCACCCCTATGACAAGTCATGCCCCTTCTTCTAACAGGATATGCCTCTCTTCCATCAGGCCCCGCCCCTCCCTCTTTCAGACCATACCCCCCCCAGCTATGACAGGTCACACCCCCTCCTCTGACTGACTCCACCCCACCACTGACAGGCCCTGCCCGCTTTGTCCATCTGGCCCCACCCCTCCACTGACAGGCCACGCCCCCTTCCTTATGACTGGCCCCGCCCTCTCCCCGCTCACCGAGGTGGCAGTGCAGTTGCTCCCCAGGGAGAGGCACTGGGCCGAGCACCACTGGCAGCCGTTGGTGTTAGCGGTGCAGCTGTAGCAGTCGGTGTACTGGTCGCAGCGCTCGCCACCACTGTCGGCGGCGTCTGCAGAGAGAGCGAGAGAGAGAGAGAGAGAGAGCGAGAGAGAGAGAGAGAGAGAGAGAGAGAGAGAGAGAGAGAGAGAGTCAGTGAAGATGTTTCATCAGCAGGCTGCTTAGCTAAAGGAGTGGTAGCCTCCTCAGCAGCTCCATGCTCTCTCGCTTCTACACCTCCACCTTCCTGAGCTCGCTGGTGTCTCTGGGGAACAACACACACACGCTACCACACACACTTCTCGGGGCCACCTACAGGATCGAGTGTTGCAGGCGGCAGACAGCTGCTGCTGCTGCTGCTGCTGGTCCTCCCCACCAGTGGTGGCGCTGCTGCTACTGCTGCCCTCCCACGGCAGGCAGCGGTCCAGGGCGGCGTCCCACAGGCACTCGATGGTGGGCGGGGCCTGGTGGCAGGACTCTGCGCTGGTGAAGGCAGAGCAGCTGGGCGAGGTGTAGACCAGGACGTCGCTCAGCAACAGGCTGTTGAAGCCACCAAACACATACATGGCGCTGTGTGTGTGTGGGCGGGGGGGGGGGGGGTAAAGAGGGGGCGGGGGGGCAGGAAGTGAGAGAGGAAGGAGGAGGAAGACGGTCGGAAGGAGACAAAAAGAAGAGAGAAAAATAATGAATTACTGCACTCGCTGCAACTCCCTGTTCCGAGGCTGTGGCCCTGCCCCCTGCTGCCTGGAAGGACACTGATTGGTTACGCACGCACACGCACGCACACGCACGCACACGCACGCACACATACGCACTAGTGGAGCTGAAAATTCACTCATATGGGAGATAAACAAGACGGACGATTCAAACTCTCCATATCTCATTATATTCATCCATCCACCATTATCCATCCATCCATCGCCTTTTGGATGGCGCCCTCTCTGGTGTATGTGTGTAACATGCACGAGACAGAAACAGGAAGGAAGCAGCCAGTAAGAAATGATGGAAGCTGACGGCTGAAAGGACTTGAAACTTTTCCTCACTCAAACTCCTCAACTTTGTTATTTGAAAAAAAAAAAAAAAAAAAAAAGAGTCATTTCATAACTCTCAGAACAGACGCTGATAAGAAGCTTTTCTTTTCTCGGGGAGGAATCATTTTTTTTAATCATTATTCCCTGATAAAAAAAATGTAAAAAAAAAATGGATCTCTCACTTTAGCCTAATCCATAGATCCTTTCTGATTTTTTTTCCCCTCTCCTTTCGCTCCTCCGCTAAGAAATCTTGGCCAAGTTCCTACAGCCTGCCGATGGCTCCTGTGTGCTCTCATGTTCAGATGATGTGGTCATGAATAAAAGATGCCAGGGACAAAGCAAAGAGACGTGAGATTCCTTCGCAAAGAAAAAATCCCCGGCACACAAGAAACTTTCCCATCGCATGCAGATCAGCTCCCAAACGCTGCTTGTTTTCCTCCGACATGCATTTAAGAGCCTCCGAATGCATAAATTAACACAGAGAGAGAGAGTGTGTGTGTGTGTGTGTGTGTGTGTGTGTGTGTGGGCGACCCCTGGGGAGGATTTAGAAGCTGTCACTCTGCTTTATATCACAAGGTTTCGACAGCCGATGAGAACATGTGTCACTGATCTGCAGGAGGAGGAGGACGGATTAGCAGCAGGAGAACCAGGAGGGGGAGGAGGAGGAGGAGGAAGAGGACGGGAAGAAGATGGTGGAGGAGGGAGGAGGAAGAAGAGGGGGAAAGAAGAGGAAGAGAAGGAGGGGAAAGGGAAGGAGGAGACAAGGTAGGAGGAGGAGGTGGTGGAGGAGGAGAGGGAGGACCAGGAGGAGGCAGAGAAGGAGCAGGAGGAGGAGAAAGACAAGAAGGAAGAGGAGGAGGAGATGGAGATGGAGGAGATGGTGTCGAGGAGGAGGAAGAAGAGTAGGAGAAAAAGGAGAAAGAGAAGGGGGAGGAGGAGATGGTGGAGGAGGAAAGGGAGGACCAGGAGGAGGTAGAGGAGGAGCAGCAGGAGGAGGAGAAGATGGAGGAAGAAGGAGAGGGAAGGAGAGGAGGAGGGATAAGAGATGTTGGAGGCCGAGAAGAATGAGGAGGAGGAGCAGGATGAGGACGGAGCAGGAGGTGCACTGGCTGGCTGAACGACTGAATGGTTATTTTCTGCTTCCAAACAAATGACCTCCAGTCAAACGTGCCACCTCAACAGTGATGTCATCAGAAAGGGGGTGGAGCTACATCCAGCTGTGACAGCAGCTCGTAGACAGCGTGGGCCTGGTGGACGCTGCCGGTACTGCAGCTCTAGCTGTGTTGCGTGTCGAGTGTCGTGTGCTGTGTGTTGCTGTTGCGAGGCTCTGGCGTCGTGCTGCGTTCAGGGTTACCCGTCGCTGAAGACCGCCGAGTGTCCGAAGCGGTTGACGTCGTGGTAGAGCTCCGCCCGCGGCAGCACCGTCCACTCGTCACACGCTGAAGAGAGAGAGAGGGAGGGAGAGAGAGAGAGAGGGAGAGAGAGAGAGAGAGAGGGAGAGTCCAGTCAGCTGACACGGCAGTGACCTTGAACGCCTCACAACTTCTTCTTGTCCGCCCGGGCATCAACCTCATCCTCCGCCGCCAGCAGGGCGGCGCCGCGACGCGTCAATTCACAAACTGAGGCTGGCGCGGGACGACCCGCACCACAGTGCCACCTGCTGGCCACACATCCGTCAGGCCCAGGCACTGGCCCGACTGAAGATGATGTAGTACCGATGCCCGGTCTGGTGTGACTGCTGTTTACTCCCAGAAGGCGGAGCAAGGAGAAGAGCCCCAGCAGCTCGCTAACGACATGAGCACCACTGAGAGTAGATAGAACGCTGAGGTGGTCGGGCTCCCCCTGCAGGCAGGGAGGAGCTGGACAACTAGTCAGAATTTAGTGGACTAAACCGTTAGAAATGAGAGCGCTTGTTCACCAGCTTAGCTGTAAATAAAGTTTGACCAAACTCACAATCGACTAAACTTACCCCTATGAGGTTAATTCAGTCATTTAAAAATAAAAGCACTCGATTATCATCTATCTTTAGTTGTGAATTGATTTCTCATTTTGAAAAAAAAAACTATGACTAATCATTTACTAAAATTAAAGATATGAATAATATACATTTCATTTGCACTCGATCAGTTTGCTGGGTGGCGCTGCAGCGATGATTGAAGCGTCGTATTACTGCGGCCCTGAAATTGCAGCGGGTAAACGCTGCCCTCTGGTGGACGGCAGTGCAACTACAGCAGGCAAGCGCCACCGCCGAGGAAAGACGAGCTCAACGTGTGTGTGTGTGTGTGTGTGTGTGTGTGTGTGTGTGTGTGTGTGTGTGTGTGTGTGTCTGACCCAGACTGTAGGCCAGGAAGTCGGAGGAGAAGCACTTGGCGCCGTGGCTCATGGACGTGTCGTTGTGGGTGTTTCCTCCAAACACAAGCATCGTCCCGCTCACTATCACCGCCGTGTGGAGGTAGCGGAAGAAGCCGCTGTCCCTCAGCACCGTCCTGCACACACACACACACACAGGGTCAGCTTCAGAAAGGGCAGAAAGGCCCCCTAGTGGCTGACAGAGGTACAAGGCACTTCAACACAATTTTCTCAATTATTGTCTAATTTTATCAACCAATTACAGTACAACAATATTGTATCCATATATATATATATATATATATACACATGATGATGATTAGAGAGAGAGGTCTGTGATGTTCGTCACAGGTGCACCTCAACTGTGACGGACAGGATGTAAAGCACAAATCCAGGACACATTGTATGGTTTTCAAAGAGTTTATTTGCATAACGGTGCAGAAAGATGTGATGAACCGGCGACTTGTCCAGGGTGTCACCCTGCCTGCCTTCGTCCAATGACAGCTGGGATAGGCTCCAGCAGACCCATGTGACCCTGAGCTCAGGAAGGAGCAGGTATTGAAAATGGAAGGATGGATGGTGCAGGGAATAAGCATTGAGCACCTCCAAACAAGCAAGAATTCTGTCCATCGCAGACCTGTCAGACCTCTTCTATCCTCCCCTCGTTACCTGTATTAATGGCACCTGTTTGAAGCTGTTACCTGTATTAAAGACACCTGTCCACACCCTTAAACAGTCAGACTGCAACTTCTCCGCCATGGCCCAAGACCAAAGAGCTGTCTGAGCCAGTCTACACTAGGCAAGCAGCTTGGTGAGAAGAGATCAACTGTTGGAATAAATACAAGATCACCAACGATCTCCCTCAACCTGGGGCTCCATGCAAGGTCTCTCCTAGCGGGGTACAAATGACCTTGAGGACGGTGAGGAAACAGCCCAGCACTACACGGGGGACACAGGTCAATGGCCTGAAGAGAGCTGGGACCACAGAAACAAAGGTTACTATCGGTAACTCACTATGTCATCGTGGATTAAAATCCTGCAGCGCTCGCAAGGCCCCCCTGCTTAAGCCTGCACATGTCCAGGTGCGTCTAAAGTTTGCCAGAGACCGTCTGGATGACCCGGAGGAGGACTGGGAGAAAGTCACGTGGTCACGTGAGACCAGAATGGAGCTCTTTGGTATAAACGCCACTCGCCGTGTTTGGAGGGGGAAGGATGCCGAGTTGCATCCCGAGAACGCCGTACCCACTGTGAAGCACGGGGGGGTGCAGACGTTGCGCTTCGGGCTGCTGTTCTACAAAGGGGGACAGGACGACTGATCCGCCTTCAGCAGAGGATGGATGGGGCCACGGGTCACCTCCTTCCATCAGTGAGAGCACTGAGGATCAAACGTGGCTGGATCTTCCAGCGTGACAATGATCCCAAACACACCGGCCGGGCAACCGAGGAGTGCTTATGTAAAGAGCACGTCAGGGTTCTGGAGTGGCCCGGCCGGTCTCCAGACCTCCATCCAATAGACAATCTGAGGGAGTTGAAAGCCTGCGTTGGCCAGCGACAGCCCCAGAACATCACAGCTTCTTGAGAAGATCTGCGTGGAAGAATGGGCCAGAACACCGGCCAGCGTGTGCAAACCCGGTGGAGGCCTGCAGGAAACATTGGACCTCTGTCATTGCCCACCAGGGTCGCATTACCAAGTAACCAGGTCAACCTTTGTTATTGATCAAACGCTTACTTTCTGCACCACTTCAACAAATAAATTCCTAGAGAACCATACAATGTGATTTCCTGGAATTCTTTTACATGAGGTGTTGAGGTGCACCTGTGATGAACATCACAGACCTCATTTTTTTAAGTTGGGACAACTTGCAGAATCGAGGGCTGCCAAACACTTTGTTTTGCCCCACTGTGTACACACACACACACACACACACACACACAACATTTCTCCCTGTCGTCAAAGGTCGTGACCTTTGCCCTTGGCGCCACTCACCACTTCCTGGTGTCCACGTCCAGGCGGTAGAGGTCGCCGGCCAGGCCGTACTTGTTGGCACTGAAGGCCTTGTAGCCGCCGTGGATGTAGACGGCCCGGGTGCCGGGGTGGAAGACGCTGCTGTGGCCGTAGCCGCCCTGCACCAGAGCGCCGGAGGTGGGCGCCAGGTTCCACGTGCCCTTGGCTGCGGGGAGACATGGGGTGGTGGAAAGAGGGGGGTGGTGAGGTGGAGTCCACGGAGAGTCGACACAGTAGAGCCGCTCATTAGCTGTGGAGGTGCAATCAATCGAGATGGAGACTGAGAACCCCCCCCTCCCCCAGGGTCCAGGGTGTCACCCTGCCCTCGCCCTATGACAGGTGGGAGAGGCTCCAGCCGAACCCCCACGACCCTGAGCCCAGGAAGGAGCGAGTATTGAAAATGGACGGATGCTTGTATGTTATCGTTGATGGTGTTGCTGCTATTGGTACACAAAGCACGGATACTGTAACAATCCCAGTTCCCCCCTCGGGGATCAATAAAGTTCATTCAAATTCGTCTATTCAATTCTAAAGGTGGGCGGAGTCAGGGCAACGCCTCCCTCCGGTGCTGAAGCCCAGAGGTCGGTTCCACAGTCGGCGGCGCCAGCGGGAGCTTCCAGAAGATTCAATATCTGCACTAGTGGTCTCTCAAGACTAGAGCGCATCAAGACCAAGACCTCTGGAGGGCGGGACCAAGACCTCTGGAGGGCGGGACCAAGACCAGACCTCCGCTTATAGATAAATGGAACAGCAACTTTCAAAAAAACAACAACTTGTCTTCATAAAATTAAAAAAAAAAAAAAAATCAATTAACTGGACGTCGTGAAAGACCTCAAGGTTCTGCATGGTTCTGCAGTGCTGGCTGAGTCTCCACCGAGTCTCTTCATCAAAAATCAAAAACCAAGTAAAAATGCCCCCAAGTCCGAGACCAGAACCAGACCCTTTAAAAAAGTGGTCTGGAGACCGAGACCAATGTCCAGTACTTCAACACCATGGTGGGTGGGTGGGGGGGGGGGGGGGGGGGGACTCACCCAGGTTGTACTCCTGCACGTGGCTGACGTAGCCGTAGAGCGGGCAGTGGCCAAACAGGACGAGCATGAGTGGGTCGTCGCCCTCCCGCAGCGGCGGCACCACGTGCGCCGAGTGGCCCACCACGGCGTACTGCTCCTGGACCCGCGGGCTCAGCAACACCCACGTCTGGTTCTGCACGTGGAAAACCCACAGCTGGCTGGAGACGTTGCCCGACGAGTCGATCTTCCCTCCGTACATCAGGATCTTCCCCTGGGGGGGGGAGGGGGGGGGAGACAATGATTACACACACAGCTTCAGAACGGACAGAAACGCCCCCTAGTGGCTGCTCTAGAGGCACAGGGTCCAAACTAACGCTGTTCTTCTTAATTAGTTGAATTCATTTTGTGAAGCAATTGCTAGAATATTGCTGAATAAGAAAAAGGAGGCGAACGCTGCGACAGACATTGTTTTCTGAGATGAATCAAAGACATATGAAAGGTGTGTGTAGACAGGCGCACACAGCAAGCAGAGGGAGAGCGGAGGAGCTCCCTCTGCTGAGGGAGTCAATGCTTCTTCTTTGTTTCCCCCCAGCATCTGCTGGTTGACTTGAGCTGTGTTTGTTCAGTTTGGTGCAAAAAAACAAAAAAACAAAAAAACAAAAAAACAAAATCCTTCAGACGGAAAAATACAACAAAGAACCCGGGCGAGTGATGAGAGACAATGAATCATCAGACGACATGGCTTCGCACAGTAAAACACTTGTGTGTTGTTGGCACCGCGTGTTGCCTCGTCTGTCCGTCTGTCTGTCTGTCTGACTGTCTGTCTGACTTGATTTGTCAGGGGTTTTTTTCAGTGTGTGTGTGTGTGTGTGTCGCTGTACTCGGAGCTGCAACCTGCTGTCTGACGCAGCAGCTTCTGCAGCCGCCGCAGCGTCCCTCCTGACTTATTCACTATTCTGTCAGCAGCTCTGCCCGTCCGTCCGTCCGTCCGTCCGTCCGTCCGTCGAGAAGAAGAAGCTGCTGTCTCACTGCAGCAAATCAACACCGGCTGACTGACTGACTGACTGACTGAGCCACTGTCTCCACACCACAGACGAGACTGAACTCTGAATCAGCAGACAGACCAGGTGGACCCGAAGAAGAAGAAGAAGGAGGAGGAGGAGGAGGAGGAGAAGAAGAAGAAGGAGGAGGAGGAGGAGAAGGAGAAGAAGAAGGAGGAGAAGGACAAGAAGAAGAAGAAGGAGGAGGAGAAGGAGAAGGAGGAGGAGGAGGAGGAGGAGGAGAAGAAGAAGAAGGAGGAGGAGAAGGAGAAGGAGAAGAAGAAGAAGAAGGAGGAGGAGAAGGAGAAGAAGAAGGAGAAGGACAGGAAGAAGAAGGAGGAGGAGGAGGAGAAGGAGAAGGAGAAGAAGAAGAAGAAGAAGGAGGAGAAGGAGAAGAAGGAGAAGAAGGAGGAGAAGGAGAAGAAGAAGGAGAAGGAGAAGGAGAAGAAGACACTGATAGCCCTTTTTTAAAGAACCAGTACTTGCTTCCCAGTTCTCACCAATACCAACAGGGAGTACTTAACGAGGCCATTGCAGTTACACACAGGAGAATTACTTTGATTTTTTTTTTCTCCCCTTGTTTTCCCACAGATGTTCTGTTAGATAAACAACATTCCTCATCATGTTTTTTTTCACGGAACAGACCGTCACAACTTTCACTGCAGCACAAGCACGGAAAAATAGAGGGCAAAGAACTACGGTAGTGCGGCATTTTACCTCCAACCCCGTCTCCCCGTCAACCTTGAAAATATGGACACAGTTCGGCAAACACTTCACATTAGATCATCTTGTTCCTCGGAGGTCCGTTACGCAACAAGCGCACTCTTTAACCTCCTAAACTTGACTCTGCGTGTGCACTTTGGAAAGGGAAGGGTATTATATCACTCCAAGACCTGCTTTTAAATGCTACGTTTGTTGACTTTGAGAACCCGTCCCGAAAACACCGTTCGCCCCGGACCGACTTCTTTCGAGTGGGGGAAAAGAACCAGGAATCCAACAACTCCATGACCCTTGGCAGGAGAGAGCCACATCACAAGTGGACAGCTCCTCGTCCTGTACCCGTCTCAACCCAATACAATCCAAAGTACTGCACAGAATGCATTTCAGCAAAGCACGACTCGCAGAACTCTTTCCTGCAACAGACGTGACTTTGTCCCAGCTGACTCCGCCCATGCTTCCTGCTCCTGCTCAAAGCTAGCAGGGTTCTGGAAGAGTCTTTTTCAAGATTATTTCAGAGGTTGTGGGTGGAGCCATCACTCCCTGTCCGCTCATTGCCATTTTTGGAGCGCCGCACCCCCCCCCCAACCACTCCGCTTTCAGTAACAAGATATTAAATATCTCCGCATTGGCCTCTCTGATTGGCCGCTGGCGTATCCTTCGACACTGGAAGCTGAACAAATTTACAAAATAAAATAAAAAATAGTTTCGGCACATATTTAACGAGTATGAGTACGAGTACGAGTACTCAACCCTGGTATCAGAACAGAGACCCGGATTTCGGTACTGGTCTCAGCGCATCCCTACTAATAATAGAAATAATAATGATAATAATAATAATAATAATATTGGCTGAGCTCCTCAATGATATGAAAACAATCTTAAAAGCGCCGCATTTGCAAACAGCAGAGAGAATCTGGGATCTGGTGCCCTCTAGTGGCGGCCGAGGCCCTCGCCTCACGTTACCTCGTGCAGCGCCAGCGAGTGGCCGTAGCGCGGCGTGACGGTGTTGACCGAGGGGTCAAGGGTTAGCCAGCTCCTGCTGCTCAGGTTGAACCTGCGGACAGGAAACAGGAAACAGGAAGTCAGAAGTCATTCTGTGATTTTTTTTTTTTTTTTTCCATTTTACTTATGATGCGCTTGTAATTTAGAAAGCTTGTAGGAACAGACTTAAAGGAGACAATGACAGACACGATCGCTTTAAAGTGTGGCGACCTAAACGCTTGAGGTGCGTGAAAAGAACCGCCGCCTTCTCCACCATCAGAGGTGTGTGAGGACCTTTAAACTTTTGATCAGCTGATGAACAGCCTACTTCAGCGGAAATGTTGTTTTCAATAAATTGCCTGCTCAGAATTGTCGGTCTCTTGCTCCCATTTCCTCTTTTTGCATTTCTGAGGCTCTACTTAGAACCTCCTTTAGATCCGGCAGTGCAAAATGACAATTGTTGCAATTTCTCAACAGGACTTTGATCAGGAGTGTTCATATATATACACATATATATATATATATATATATATATATATATATATATATATATATATATATATATATATATATATATATATATATATATACACATACATACATACATACATATATATAAAAAATAAATATACCTATCTGAATCAAAGTGTCATTAAAGTTTCATTTGTATCAGGAAAAACAAACAACTTTCATGCGCCAATGCAAAGCCTCTAACGTCGACACTTCCTAGGATCGCCACTGGGAGTCGCGTTGGCTTTGAGTTTCGTTTCCGAGTGGCACGCACCCAAACTGGAAAGAACCCAGAAGAGTCCCAATCGAAATCCAAGTTCAGCCAGAGCAAACAGCTTCAAAAACAAGGAAGAGAAGGGAGGAGGAGGAGGAGAACACAAGGGAGGAAGGAAGGAGGCGCGGCCTCCCCCTCACCAGTTGCCAGGTGTTGTAAACAAAAAAACCTGTTGTCAGGGAGGCGGGAACAAACAGGAGCGGAGGAGAGCTTATCAATGAGCGGGGGGGGGGGCACTCACGCTTTGACCATGTGATAGTCAGAGGCGTTGAAGACGTAGCCGCCGATGACCCACATAATGCCCTGATCCACCATGGCCTTGTGAGACGCCCTGGCCAGCCCCGCCTCCGCCACAAACTCCCTCCGCGTCCAGTAGGAGGCGTTGGCAGGGACGGAGACGCTGCAGTCGGGACCTGGTGTGGGGTGAGGGGGTGGGGGATGGAGAGAGAGAGAGAGAGAGAGAGAGAGAGAGAGAGAGAGAGAGAGACTACTTATCACAACTGCACATACTGTAATTCCATACTTATTACCCACTACCTTGTATCACTAACAATAACCTCCCTGCACTCATGTACATACTGCAAACATCACTGTATATTACTAAATGCAGTGCAATTATAATGAAGTTGAATCTAATCTATTTTGGAGAGGTTCCGTTCGACCCGGCTGACCACCATCTGGCCAACGAAACAGGAAACTAGAGCTAGCTAGCGCCAACCCCCCCCCGGGCCATTGCTCCCCAAGAGGCTTCCCCATTTATCCAAACAACTGCTGGAATCGGAATGTGTGACCCCAAACAGGAAGTGCTGCGATTGTTTGCATCAGTTGAGTAACTTGGAGGAAAGTGATGAGGAAACCATCCTTCAGGAGGAGGCGGGGGCTGGTCTGCAGGGGTGTCAGGGGAGGGGGGTCATGACCAGGGCTACATTGTTGCATCCATCTGGAAATGATCCGACACTATCGAGAATCACAAAAATCCAACATCTTCCAGTGCCGCTTTTGGATATGCCCCAAGAAAATAAGCCAATCATCATCAGCTTTCGCGTGACAGAGGCGGGAACTAAAGACTCTGGCAAAAAACCTCTGCTCGCGTGAGCGAGTGAACGTTAATGTTGTTAGCGCTCTGATTACGAGGCTCACAGCAAAGCAGAAATTGAACATTTTGTAGCAGCAAAGGAGGAGAACCGACACCACAATGTGGGTTTGGAAGAAAATCCTGAATGGAATCAAGCAGTAAAAAGGAAAATGAAACATTTTTGTTCAGTAATGGCAACATTGTATGTTTTGTTGTTGTTGGTGGTTTTAAAACACTTGGTGTCAAAAAAATAAATAAATAAAAAGGTATTGTTGTGTGGAACCGGTGAAGGAACCAAGGTATCGAAATCAGCACGGTAGCAAAAGGCCTGGAACGGAACCCAGCCCTAACAGCGACAGTGCGTGATCTGTGCAACTGAAAGGTGCGGCCGTCAGCAGGTTCTCTGCTGCTGATTCAGAGTCACATGACCGACTTCCGCAAAAAGTGATGACGGAGGGCAGGAGTCACTTCCTGATTGGATCCTCCTCGTCCACAATCAGGTTGGACGATAGGGACCCAATCAGACCCATCGGCCCCCCCCCCCCAGAAACCTGGCCCACCTTGCCACCCGGCTCTGCAAACGCAGCTCTTGTCCTGGCAGCGCCCCCTGTCGGGCGCCCCGCAGTCCGCTGGGCAGTAGGGGGCGTCACAGGCTGACCCCGTCCAGTTGCCCTCACATTGGCAGTAGGGGGCGGCGCCGCCACTGCTGCTGGAGTTCCCCAGGCGGCACTCGCCGCGACCCGAGCAGTTGTTGGGACAGGTGTTCACCCTGGGGGGCGGGGCACACACACTTCTGAGTCAGTGCACATACAAATAGAAATATATACATATATATACAAATGCATACATACATATATATATACATATATACACATATATAAATACATATATACACATACATAAATACATTTATACACATACATAAATACATACATACATACATGTATACAAATGTATATGTATATATCTATATATACATATATATGTATGTATGTATGTACACATATATACATATCCTATTCATACATATATACATATATACTGTACATATGTATGCAAAGTATCCATAGATATATGATGCATACATACATACAGACATATATGTATACATACATGTACATATACACATTCCTGCTGGCTGCAACTGATCTGAACCGTCAGGGTTTCCTTGACACAGCTGCCAAATGTCAAGTGACCTAATTTTGACAGGAATTGCCACACGGAGGTCACATGGTCGCCGAGGCTCCGCCCACCTGTAGGAGATGTTGAAGCCGGTCAGGTTGTAGGCGGCGTCGCTGAAGAAGTGCAGCAGGGCGAAGCCGGACTGGGCCACCACCTCTGGCACCGTCTCGTTGCTGTAGCGCTCCGGGACAATCAGGCCACTGTAACCACACCCACACAGCCGCTGCTTACTTTCTGATTGGACGGCAGTTTCTCCCTATTTTTTTTTTTTTACGCTTTTATGTAACAGAAAACTGTGGAATTGGAACAAAAGTCAGCAGGTCTTCTTGTAACACGTCTGCCTTTTTTCTTTTATTTTTATTGATTTATTTATATGATTGCAACATTACAACTGGCAGCCATTTTACTGCAGCGCCACCAGTGGGTGGTTTCCAGTGTGGCCCAATGACAACAGGCCAAACAAGGTTCCTCTTCAGGAAAACAAAGAGGGCATTTTCAGGTCACAGGTATGGGCAAACTACGGGCCGGGGTCCATATGCAGCCCCTTAAGGTTTTTAATCCGGCCCGCCGAACATGAAGAAATTCTATTTTCTTTCAGTGTTTTAAAAGTCATTTCAATAAAGAGTTAAATATCGCGGGGCTTCATAGACACGGCTATCGCTATCATACAGCACATTTACCGCTAATTAGTACCAATCCCAGAATGCTCTGCTTGTATGTAAAAAAAGGTAACGGTTGAAACTTAAATCAGAAGGGCTGCGCATGTACACTGCATTTATTTTGATTTATTTTTTTAATTGAAATTTGATTTTGCATGTGTGCAATATGAAGTTATTTATTGCATGGTCTCAGGGCGTTTTCACACCAGGAAAGTCCTTTAGTTCGCTTTCTTTGGTCCGGACCAAAATACAATGCATCTTTTTTGGGTTTGGTTCGGATTCTTTGCACATTGCAATTTTTGGCAAGAGTCCCAGGACTTGACAACAAACCCACATGTGTGCAAAGATCGTGCAAATCATTGGACAAAACGGTCCGGGGGGGGGACAACGAAGCCGTTTGGCAAGAAGCGCCTCCTCATTGCTCCACGTTGAACGGCGACTCATGTTGGCCTGACGGTCCGACGACGTGCTACTAAACTTTCTACTGTGCTAACCAAAACATCATTTCCCCTAATGGTTGCGGCTACGGAAGCCTGTGACGACGTGTAAAACAGTGTTGGAGCCACGGTGCGGTCGCTCTCACACATCAACCGATGGTTCGTTTGGAAGCGAACCGAGACCACCCCCCCCCCCGGCGAGGTGTCGGACCGGCCGTTTGCTCCGGACCAGAGTTGGCTGGTTGGTATTCACACCAGCCCAAAAGGTCCGCAAAAGGGGCTTTTTTTGGTTTAGTTCGAACCAAACGGGGCAGGTGTGAATTCGCCCTTAAACTCTGCTTGTTCCCCATTCAGGTCAAAGCAGAACTTGCTTGGTTCCATGTGAAAAGGTTCACCGTTATAACTGGAGGAACATTTGTTCAATAAATATCAACGTCGGCCCACAGCTTTGTCCAACTTTTCATTTTGTGGCCCACTGTGCATTTGAGTTTGGCACCCCTGCATTAAGGCAACATGTTTTCTACACATGCCATGATATATCGTTCCCTCCTGTGAGGGGGGTCAGCGAAACACTCCATCCATCTGCTCCTGCTCCGGTCCCTACCTACCTGAAGGCGGCGAGCAGCGGAGCGTAGATGGAGTCGCCGTCATAGACGTACAGGTGGTCCCAGCTGCACTCGGTGGCAAAGTGGTTGAAGCGCAGCCGCAAGATGGTGTTGGGCCTGGACACACACACACACACACACACACACACACACACACACACACACACACACACACACACACACACATAAATGGTCGACGAATCTGCTGCTGATGTTGTTGCTCTTAACTGTGTGTGTGTGTGTGTGTGTGTGTGTGTCCACTCACTGTCCCTCGATGAGCCACGTGCACTTGGTCTTGTACTTGTAATTCCCCGGGCCGTCGGTCAGGTGACCTGAGGGTCCTGTCAGTCTGAGACAGAGAGAGAGAGAGAGAGAGAGAGAGAGAGAGAGAGAGAGAGAAAAGACAGGTGAGGACAAGGTGGGACACCTGGAAACACCTGCAACACCAGGAACACCTGGAAGTTCAGCAACAGCTGGGAACACCTGTAACAGCTGGAACACCTAGACTATCCACTACCACTGCTAGACCTGGGAACACCTGGAATATCAAGTGCACCTGAAACAACTGGAGTACTGCTACACCTGCTGTACCCTGGAATACTGTTACCCCTGCTACACCTGTGAATGCCTGTAACATCTGCTACACTTTGGAACATCTGGAATATCTGCTATACCCGGGGACACCTGGAATATCTGGAACACCTGGAATATCTGCTACACCAGGGAACACCTGCTACACCTGGGAACACCTGGAATATCTGCTACACCTGGGAACACCTGGAATATCTGCTGCACCTGGGAACACCTGGAATATCTGCTACACCAGGGAACACCTGCTACACCTGGGAACACCTGGAATATCTGCTACAGCAGGGAACACCTGGAATATCTGCTACACCTGGGAACACCTGGAATATCTGCTACACCAGGGAACACCTGGAATATCTGCTACACCTGGGAACGCCTGCTACACCTGGTGTTACACCTGGAATATCTGCTACACCAGGGAACACCTGGAATATCTGCTACACCTGGGAACGCCTGCTACACCTGGTGTTACACCTGGAATATCTGCTAGACCAGGGAACACCTGGATTATCTGCTACACCTGGGAGCACCTGGAATATCTGCTGCACCTGGGATCACATGGGTAAACCTACACGTGCGTTCAACACGTCCTGGTGACTCAAACAACAGCAGCCAGAGTCCAGAGATTGTCAGACGTGTCACATGATAAAGAAGAACATGTCAGAAGAACCAGCCAAAACTGCCGGTTCCCACGTCCTGTGTCTGGCTCAGAGGAGCCTGATTGGTCAGGTCAGGTCAGGTCAGGTCATGGGACATGCAGCTCAAAGAAAACGGTGAACTGTTCATCCAAACTGATTCTTTTCCCTACTTGCAGTCATAAATAAAGAGGAACAGTAAAACCACCGAGGTCACAAAATAACGCACACAAAGGTGTGTGTGTGTGTGTGTGTGTGTGTGTGGGTGGGGATCCGAGAATGATTAACCCTCTGGGTCACGATAACGCAGACTAGACTTCACCTTTGACTTCCTGGTTGGTGGATTCCAGCGCGATGACACAGCAACTACAACAACAAAAACTACAACAACAGTTGAGCTGCTCAGCGCTGATGATCCCCCAGCAGCAATAGCAGCTTCAGGACCAGGTCCAAGGTCTTCAGTCTGCTCAGCCACCCAACACACACACACACACACACACACACACTGCATGGTTGTGGTGTTGTGCGTCCTCTTAGCTGCAGCTGCTTGTTCTCAGTGAAGCTGAGAAGGATGTCAGGAGGTTGCCCGGTCGCAAACACTGTGCTAACAGGGCCAAACACAGTGGCAGTTTTCTCCTCCTCATCCTCTTCCTTCACCTTCTCCTCCTCCCCCCCACCCCCCTCTCCTGTTCCTCCTCCTGCAGGAGGTCAGCAGCAGCTGAGGAGAGTTGTCAGTTAAAGACCTGAGCAGCAGGTGACCAACAGCACGAGGTACCTCACTGGTACTACCTCATAGGAACCTCAAAGGAACCACAGAAGAACCCCGTAGGAACCTCACAGGGCCTCATAGGAACCTGGAAAGAACCTTGGAAAGACTTTGTCGCGACCTCGGAGGAACCTGCTGACACACACAGCTGAGTCTCAGAAAGGATCAGGCGGGATGACTTCACATTTTCACAACACACTTGAACACACACACAAAACAACAACAACAACAACAACAACCGTCACGAGAGCCACCGTCCCTCATTGACACCTAGTCAGTGTCTGCAGTCAGCTGACTGACAGGTGAGACCACCTGCACCCGAGGGGACACCGACCCACGTGACCAGCACAACAACAGACCGACAGGATGACAAGAGACGGTGAGGCTGACGGAGGCAGGTGGTCCAGCAGGTGGTCCAGGTGGTCCAGGTGGTCCACCACCACCACCCCCCCTCCCCCCGGGTGTGTCGAGACGACTCCGCCGTACCTGAAGCGTCCTCCGCAGTGCTGGCACTGGTCGCCCACCCAGCCAGGGAAGCACACACAGCCGCCCGTGGCGGCGCTGCACTGGCCGTTCATGCACGGCTTGTCGCACTGCTTGGCCTCGGGGCCGCCGGTGGCGGTGGTGGCGGCGGCGGCGGCGGCAGCCAGCCCGGCCAGCAGCAGCAGCAGCAGCGGCGGCGGCGGCAGCGGCAGCGGCAGCCTCCGTCCCCAGGAGCCGCAGCCCAGGCCAGGGCCGGAGCCGGAGCCGGAGCCGGAGCCCGGGCAGGCCCGCCGCGTCGCCCCGGACATTCCCTCCGCCAGAAAAGATGGCTGCTGCTGCCGCTGCTACTGCTGCTGCTGCCGCTGCTGCTGCTGCTGCTGCTGCTGGAGGCAGGAGCTGCCCGCGGACAAGAGCTTCCCTGCCAGGAACGGCCGCAGCGCAGACTCGGCTCACGCTGCGGGAGGCGGGCTAGCCGGCTAGGAGGCTGGCTAGCTAGGTGTGTGGCTGGTCGTGGCTCGGCTCGGCTCGGCTCGGCTCGTCGTCGCCGGTCCCTGTCGGGGTTTACATCTTTCCCGAGTCGGTCCCGTCTCCCAGCGCCGCACCGAGCTGCATATTGACATCCAGAAGTGACGTGATGACAACCGGAAATGCGCAACGGGGGGAGGGAAAGCGGCGCGCGCATGGGGCTTTAAAGCCTTTATTTTGTAACGGCCTCACGTCTAGCTTCCGCCCCGATGCGAAGTGACCTGAGAAAAAAAAGCTTTATTTATTTATTTATTTATTTATTTATTTATTATTTAGGCTAATATTCCATTAAAAAAGGTGTATATATATCTACAGGTACTACCCAGAACATCCTGAAAAGGTTGCAGTATTTCTGCAATTCAACTTAAAAGGTGAATGTGACATATTATATAAACGCATAATATGCAAATCAATATATTTCCAGTTTTTATTTCTTTGGATTTTGCTGATCAGGTCTTGCAGCTTAAAAAAAAACAACTCACATTTTATAATAATGTTCTGAGTTTGTGGGTTTGTGGGTTTTAATAAGGTGAAAATCTGAATCAGCAAAGTGACAACAAGGAAGTGCTCGAGACGTCAGTGTGCGTGGAACGCCTCAATAAAATGTGTTGCTTTCACCTTTTATGTTAAACTGCCAAAATAAAACAACTTTTACTGGATATTCTCATTTTTCGGGTAGCACCTGTATGTAAATATATATCAAAATTAATATATACATTATAATTATTGCGGAGGCCTTACTGCTCGTAGCAAAAATATATGTTTAAAATATATTACAGATACAGAAATAGGATAAATACATACAATTATATAATAATGCCAAAGGCCTTGCTGCGAATGTCGCATGTAATACTATATAATAGAAATATAATGAATAAATATAAATACATGCATTATGATTATAATGGAGGCCTCGCTGCTAATATTGCATGTAAAAAAAATATATATATATTATAAATAATAATATAACAAACTAGGACAAAAAAAAAAGAGAAGAGGAAGGGTGATATGAACACCTTAGTCATTCATTCATCTCCAGCAAATATTTGGAAGGAAACTGAACACACGACACGACACCCCCCGCCCCCCCCCACCTCTAACCCACTTTTCTGAAAAAATATTAAAACTTTAGTTTAAGCGTTAATCCAAAAGTCACAGTCACAGTGTTGTGCTGGTCCACGGTGGTGATGCATCCAGTTTGACGTGAAGTATTTGATTTTCAACTCAGACCGTGTTGTGCCTCACCTGGACCAAGGCGGTTCGTACGAAAAACACGAGCGACACACAAGCGACTGCACGCAGGGACACAGGAGAGTACAAACAGTATAGAACAGTTTATTTCATTTACTTTTTTTTTTTTTTTCTTCAACTTGGGACTTGTAAGAAAGTCATCATATTGTGACGCACTCCGTCGCATGAAGCGCGTTCTTTAGTAACACCAACCCCAAAAGGATTGATCATCATCATCATCGTCGTCATCGTCGTCATCGCCACCATCCAAACATAAATAAAACAAACAAATAAACATATTTACAGGGTCAACATGGGGATGAGAACACACACAGACACGCTCGCACACACGCTCGCTCACACACACACACAGATGCGCGCGCGCACACGCGGCTAAATTTCACACGAGACGCATTACAGGTGGGCGGGGAGTCACATGATCTTGGTTTTGGAGTTGAAAGAAGCTCCTCCTCCAATCTGCTGCTGTCGATAATGCTGCTTAAACTTGGTAGATCCCTTTTTATTACTACTGCTACTCATAATGATGATAGTAATAATAATAATAGTGATGATAGTGATGATAGTGATGATAGTTGTGAACAGGGACCAATCCTGCATCCTTACTGACTGAATTACACAACTTGTGCGTCTCATTTCCCTCCGTAGGACGGGAAGACACCTTGGTCCGGAGCGCTGGTCTTCCCTGGACAGACAGACAGATGGACGGACGGACGGACAGACAGACAGACAGAAAAAAATGCTATGACTTCCTGTCTGTCTAAGACAGACGGGGAAACTTTACAGTAATAAAAAAAACAAACGAAACAAAAAAAGTAAAAAAAGTTGCAGAATTCAAAGAGAGAAAAAAAATCTGCACTTGTTCCAAAAAGGAGAAAGAACTCTTATAAAAGTACAATCGTTGAAAAAAGCTCAAAGCAATTAGCGGCGTGTAGTAGTTACAAAGTGGGTCACATGACACAATGCTTCCTGTGGGTCAAACAGCGCGACCTGCAAACAGCAGGCTCAGGCTGGTTCAGGCTGTCATCTCATTGGCTCAATGCTTGTCACCTGCATCAGGTGGAGCAGCACACGACAGTCACATGGCTGTCACATGACTGACCAGGACGGGCATGTGACACGTAAAAGCCATCGTCCTGTCTGCAGTGGAGGCCACAGCGTAATATTACGACAGTCTCTCTCTCTCTCTCTCTCTCTCTCTCTCTCTCTCTCTCTCCCAAAGAAAAAAGTTACAGTTTGTACAGGACCAATCAGAAGCAGGTAACCGTATTGGTTGAAAGTACAAGTATCGCTTTATGTACACAGGGGCTTGGGGGGGTGGGGGTGGGGGTGGGGATTGGGCTTGGGGGGGGAAGTCGGGGTAAAAACTGTTAGACATCTCAGAGTCTGTGTGGGGATTTACACAACTGGGCTTCAGGTGTAACCAAAGAAACAAAAGGAGCTCCATGAAGCTCCTCCTGGAGGTCGAGTTCATCATGCAGCAAAAGTCTGTCCAGTCTGTCCAGTGGCCCCGCCCCCAACCTGGGAGGGGAGGGGAGGGAGGGGAGCGGAGGCCCCCCCGCCACCCCCCTTCCCAAAGGCAACAACACACACCTGTAGAACAGAGTCCCCCTCCACACACACACACACACACACACACACACACACACACACACACACACACACACACACACACACACACACACACACACACACACACACACACAGCAGTGCCTCACCTTCTCCATCATAGAAAAAAAACAAAACAACACACTGGTAAAAAGGAATGTCTTTTTTTTGGTCTCCCAGATCAGGCAGATCAGGTGTCAAGACACCTTAGCTTAGCTTAGCTTAGCTTAGCTTAGCACTCGCTAACTGGCAGGTAGGTGCACTGAGCTGACCAACCCACCACACGCTAGCTAGGTCACATGATCAAGCATCAAAAAGGCCACCTTTTTTCAGCGTGTGTGTGTGTGTGTGTGTGTGTGCGCGTGTGTGTGCACGTGTACCCCTGCTTGCCCCCCCCCCCTCTCTACGCACCCCCTGATACCTGAGGTAATTAAAGAACACTGGCAGACAGCGGTCGTCTCGGAGTGGCTGTGGGGGGCTGCGTGATGGCGGGGGGGGTGGGCGGTTGATTGGGGGTGGGGGTGGGGGAGGGGGTTGGTTGTCTCTCAGCTGCTGCTGCTGGTGCTGCTGTTGCTGCTGGGCGGCGGCGTCTGGCGCGAGGGCCGGCCCATGGACGAGGCGCTGTAGGTGCGCGAGCGCTGGCGCACGGCTGGCCGCCACGACGCCTCCAGCTCCAGCTCCAGCTCCTGGAAGAGGGGCGTGGCAATGATGTCGGCCGCCTCGGGCCGCTCGCCGGGGCTCAGTGACAGCATGCGGCGCACCATGCTGAGCTGCGGGTGGGCGGGGTGAAAGAAAGAGAGACCGCGTTAGCTTAACTTGGCTTAGTTTAGCTTCAGATTAGCGGCGGGGGCCACGGCCAGCCTAATCTGTGGTCTTGGCTGCCGCGATTGGTGGGAGTCCGTGGCGTCTGCTGCTGCAGGTCACAGATTAGCATCCGGGATTACACTAATCTGCCCCCTCCCTCGGTTACAAAGCTAACAGGTGGAACGAGGTGACTGGGCAGCTGCAATCACCTCGGGTGTCACTCAGTCAGTGTTGACAGGTGACATACTGGCCAATCCTAATCTTTGTATTTTATTATATTCGTTTGTTATTCACAATTGATATTTATTGATATTTTTTTTAATTGTAATTTTCACAAAATTCCATATTCACAAGTGTAAATTTTGAGGTGTCTTTTTTTTTCTTCAGTATTTAGGAAAGATTTGGAAAAATATTTTCAGTTTGCAGCCTCTGCTAAGAACAAGAACAAAGGTGACACCGTTTTCAATTCAACTCGTTAGTAGGACCCCTGGCATGTGCTTAGTGTTGATTCTATTGTTGATGGTCTTCACTGTTATCAATGTACTGTTCACCCAGTTATTTCTACGTTTTCTACAGTGAAATTGTACAGCAGTCTACTTCAATAAAGTAATTTAAAAAAAAAGTAATAATAATAAATAAACAAAATACATTCTCCTTTTCAAAATTTTCATGGTCTCTTTTCATTCAAAAACACGTGGTTCTATCAGTGCCCCCGCCTCCAGATGAGAGTCGTAGTTCCAGTGAGAAGACGCTAGGTGTCAGCAGAGAGCCGTCACACTCACCTCCTCCTGGTTGTTTTTGGAGAAGAGCTCCGGGAAGCGCAGCGCGCGAACCTCGGTCAGAGTCTGGGGGAGGAGAGGACGGAGAAACAGCGGTGAGGAGGTGGGGGAGGTGGAGGAGGTGGAGGAGGAGGCACCTCCAAGAAGGTTCTAGCCTGGCGCAACTAGAAGGTTCTACAGGATCTAGAGATTCTGCACGTTCTAGAGGTGACAGGTTCTAGAAGGTTCTAGAGCAGGGGTGTCAAACTCTGGCCCATGGGCCCAATTTAGCCTGCAAGCGTGTTCCATATTCAGTGCTTCAGGTTCACTGTTCTACCTGGAGGAAGATTTCATTCTATAAATATCAAGGTTGGCCTGAGACTTTATCCAAGTTTAAGTACATTTTGGCCCCACTCTGAGAAGGTTCTAAATGTTCTAAAGGGTTCCAGGGGATCTACTGGATTCAGAGGCTCGACAGGTTCTGGAGGTTCTACGGGGTCTAGAGAATCGACAGGTTCCAGAAGGTTCTAGATGTTCCAGAGGGTTCCAACGGCGCACTCACCCTCACTCGTTCCATCTGCGTGCTGAAGGGAAACAGCAGCTCAAACAGGATCAGGCCCAGCGAGTAGATGTCCACCTTGTGAGAGTAGGAGTTCCCTGACAGCTGTGAGGAGAGAGGGGGGGTGGGGGGGGGGCATGTGTGAGGAGGAGGAGGAGTGTCTTCACTGCCTGCGTGTCTGTCTGTCTGTCTGTCTGTGAGTCTGCGCACCTGCTCGGGGCTCATGTACAGCTTGGTGCCCACCTGACCCGTGTGGCGGGTCAGCAGCGGCGCCGGCGTCAGGGCGCTGGGCTCCTCCTCCTCCTCCTCCTCCTGGTCCATGGCCGTCACCAGCCCGAAGTCGCCCACCTTCACCACGTCGTCCACGGTGAAGAAGATGTTGGACGGCTGCCGAGGGGAGGAGTCACGGCGAGGGAGTCAAACCAACGTGATGGGTGTGCACACGTGTGCGTGTGTGTGTGTGTGTGTGTGTGTGCGTGCGTGCGCTCACCTTGAGGTCCCTGTGCATGAGGCCCTTGCTGTGCAGGAAGTCGACGGCCTCGGCGATCTGCAGGAAGACGTCCAGACACTGGCTGTGCTTCCTCTGCTCGGGGAGGCAGCACTGGGACATCCAGTCCTTCAGGTTCTCCTTGCGACACAACTGCATCTGGATGTACAGGTACACCTGCAAGCACACACACACACACACAGCGCACACAGCGCACAGCGCTCCGTCACCGCACTGCCATAGAGGTCAACCAGGTGTCTGCTCTTCAGCCGACTCTTTTCTTTTGTACTCTGACTCCCGACACTTGGACACAAGCGTGTGTTCTCTCTGCTGCCTGCACTGGAAGAACACGCCGGGGACTTTTGTTGTTTAAAAAGTCTTTAAAAGATACAAATTGTGTTGGAAGCCGTGCGCTGATCATTGATTCTCGTTCTCGTTGTTGCTGTTGCTGCTTGAAGTGGAGCTGCTTGGACACTGCTTGGTGTGTAGTTGGATATATTGATGATGTTGGATGATATTTTAGGGACAGGGGATTATTTAAGGGGGGGGCCCTCTTTGGGGTCAAAGGTCATGTCTCGCTGGTCAGAACTATTGGTGATTACAGTTTGGCTGAGCAGCGGTTGAAAGGGAAAAACTAAAAGTACTGAGAGGAGCAAAGCTGTTCAAAATGAGAAGACCTCCGACCTCTGACCTCCGGTCAGTTGAGTCCAGATCATTCTGTCATAACATTATTAACCAAACAAAACATTTAATAATATATATGCATATATAATTGTGTAATTATAACATAACGATGAATTTATGTGATAAATATGTGTAATTCTTATTATTAAAATGCATTGTTTCATTAATGGTAATCGTACTTTTACTGAAGTACTAGAGCTGAATAAGTTTTCTTTCCTTTTAAATATTAGTACAGTATCCAGTACTTTTACTTCAGTGCAAAGTACACCATCATCATCATCATCATCATCATCATCATCCTCCTCCTCCTCCTCTTCCTCCCAGGCAACAGGGCGGCGCTCACCCACCTTTGGAGAGGGCTGGGGCCGCTGGGCGGGGGGGCTCGTGGGCATCACCAGGGCCAGCGAGGTGGGCCGCGGGGGGCAGGGGGAGGAGCACAAGAAGGGGGAGGAGCCAGGGAGGCTCTCCTGCTGCCTGGCGCGCGAGGAGGACGAGCTGTTGCGCTCCGTCAGCGTGGCGGGGGACGGCGGGTCGAGGGAGGCGGAGTCGTCGGCCGCGCGGTCGCAGCCCGAGTCCTCGAAGATGATGTCGAAGGAGGAGGAGGTGCAGTCGCTGAGGCGGCGGGGCGAGTCAGGCCCCGCCCCCCCGCCGTCCCGCTCCGATGCCAGGCCGTCCGCGCTGAAGCCCGTGGCGCTCCCGCCCGCGGCGCAGGAGGGCAGCGAGGCCTCCAGGGCGCCCCCTGCAGACGACAGCGAGCTGGACACCGGGACCTTGACCGACAGCGCCTCCAGGTTGTCGAGGAGGCTCAGCGGCCAGTCGGTGGCGCTGGAGGACGAGAACAAAGAGAGGCTCAGCTGCGCCGTCGAGCAAAGTTCAGGCGACTCACAACGGAGGAGGTAGCAGACGTAGAAGGTGGAGAAGGTGCAGGAGGTGCAGGAGGTGCAGGAGGTGCAGGAGATGAAGGAGGTGCAGGAGGTACTCAGAGGTGCAGAGGGTACAGGGAGGTACAGTAAGAAGCAGGAGGTGCAGAAGGTGCAGAAAGTGGAGGAGGTGCAGGAGGTACAGTAGTTGCAGAAAATGGAGGAGGTGCAGGAGGTGAAGGAGGTAGAGATGGCGGAGGAGGTACAGGAGGTGCAGGGAGGTGCTGACCTGGTGTCCTTCAGCCAGCGCTGGTCCATCTCCTCCTGCCAGCCCTCTGGTGGAGTCTCCTGCCAGGCGTTGAAGTAGCGGATGATGCCTGGATGCTCCAGCTTGGCCAGAGCCTTCACCTCCCGCATCACCTTCTCCCGGGCCAGCTCACTGGGGGCGGGAGGTGGGGAGGTCATAAGGTCATCAGGTCATCACCTCACAGAACCACTGACACAATACATCTCCAGACAACCCCGGTTCACTTTTTTTTTTTCTGTTGTTGTTGTTGTTGTTTCAGCCGCAGCCAGCGGGGGGCGCTACCTGTTGGGCAGACGGATGCGCTTGATGGCGTAGTGGCAGTCGTCCACCATGTTGCGGGCCTCAAACACCACGCCGAAGCCGCCGCGGCCCAGACACTGGACCGGCTCAAAGTCTGTCAGGTACCTGCAGGTCCGCAGAGGAGGAGATACACCGTGAGGAAGACAGGGGGCGCCGTGGGAGCCGGCCAGTGAGCGTGTGTGACTGTGTGTGTGTGTGTGTGTGTGTGTGTGTGTGTGTGTGTGGGTGAGAGAGATAGTAAATGTTGAAAACTGTCGACAAATAAAAGGTGAAGAAATAATAACCAGGAACGATCTGCAGCTGCTGTAAAATTCTATGACTGTGGAGCGGAATCAAAAGCGTCAGACTGCCCCTAGTGGTGAGGTGCTGCATTAACACCAGGCAGTCCAGTGATCCAATCACAGCCCTGGTCCCTGGACCCAGACAGACAGACAGACAGAAGGCAGGCAGGCAGGCGGGAAGGAAGAGCAGCCGTTTCCATGGTAACAGTGCCAAATGTGGAAGCTGCCACCTGGAGCTGCACCAGGCGGTCATGTGACCTCACCAGTGTGCTGTGTGAGCTCGTGTGTCTCAGACTTCTTAGCTGAGTTTTATTTTTATTTTTATTTTTTTTTACCAAATAAAGCGCCACCTGGTGTCCACCAGCCACTCGGGCCCTGTTCCTGCGTGGTCACTTGCAAGTGGTTTTTGGTGATCCGATCACCAAAAACCACTTGCAAACAAACAAGTATTGAAAATAAATCATTTTTGTTGGACTCTTTTATTGGGATGCTAACAAATTTCACTCCGCACTAGCGTATTTTGTCAGCGGAGCAGCGGTCGCAGTTTCCCCACACACGAGATTAAATGTGCGACGTTGCATCCGAACAATTTGCCAGCCACCGTTGATCCGAAAATAAATCCGTCCCACCAGTCGCTACTCCTCGTCCGCAGCCATACGAGCTGCAGTGGACTTGAAACCAGTGACTGGATACAGTCCGCAAACAGGAAGTTGATTCTTATTGGTTTTCAGGTGAAACTAGCCGTAGTTTTGCGCTTTACTGCCCCACAGTGGTTAAACATGCACCAATGCGATCGCAAGTGGCACGCTAGAGACGCATGCTAATGCTAATGCTAATGCTACGTGGGAACAGAGGCTTCGAGATGCGTACTTCGTGATACGAGATCCCCCAAAACAGTTACAAGTGAGCAGGCGCAAACAGGGCCTCAGAAAAAGGGTTGCAGAGTCACCTGACCTCGGCGTTAACGACTCGTCTCACTCTGACCTGTGACCTTTGACCCCTGGTCACTTCAGTCCAGATTATTCTGTCACAACTTTTTACGTTTTGAAAAATGATCGACCAACATATTGTTTCATTGATGGCAAAAAAAAATAAAATTTTTTTTTACTTCTTCTACTTCAGTACATTTCAGAACGTTCATTTCTGTTTACCTTGCATGGAGGAGCTCAATCGGTACTTTTATTTTCACCTGACCTCACTGAGTCCAGGATGTACTGAAGCAAATACTGATGCCACCTATGTGTCAAGAGGGTGTCGCTGTTGCCAAATGCAGATGGCCGCTGTCGTACCTGGACACGTATTCGCTGGGTCTGCTCTCAGCCGCCAGCGCCAGCGCCAGCTCTTTGGACTCGACCTCCACCAGGTCGAACTTGCAGTCCGTCTGACACTGAGTCTCCGACTCCTTCCGCTGCTGCAACGGGACGAGAGGAGGAAGCCACCGGGGCCACGTTCACTTCACAAAGTCTGACGCACAAGTGACACAACTGTTAGCGGTTAGCTGTTAGCTCAGGCGTGGGCAAAAGCAGGTGGATGGAGTGTTTTGGTGGTGGTTCATAGGAGCAAACGTGTTGCTTTAATGTCAATTGAAATTGAACCAAAGCAAAGTTGTCTTTGAAGGTATTTAGCTCTTTATTGAAATGACTCTTAAAATAAATTTCTTCAAGTTCGGCGGGCCGGATTAAAGATCTTAACGGACCGCACGTGGCCCCCCCGGGTGGTAGCCTGCGTTAGCTGTTAGCTGTTAGCTGTCCTACCCTGGCGTAGGCCACCGGGGCTGGAGGGTGGAAGAACTTGCGAACGATGTAGGTGGTGGCGGCGATGCAAAAGATGATGGTGCCCAGGATCTCCTTCCACCAGGGCAGCAGGAGCACCGGGTCCTTCTTCCTGCGGCCCCCGCCGCCGCCGCCGCCGCCGCCGCCGGGGCCGCCACCGCGGCCGTCGTCGCCGCCCCCCTGGATGAGGCTGACGGCCGTGTCGCGTTTCTCGCGCTGCCGCTTGCCGTAAGGGAAGTAGTAGCCGTTGTCTGCAGAGACGGACACGGATACGTTATGACAACTGGATAGCAGACTGGCAATACATTTCCCCAGTGGCCACTTGAGGTACTGTAGCCAAAAAAAAACCCACGTGGCCCAAACAGCATTTTAAACCCCGTTAGATTTTGACTCAAAAATAAAAGGTGTGTTAAAGTAACTTTTTTGACGCATATGTTCTACGTAGACGGCATAATGCGGAAGCTAAACACCTCATAGCCGCATGCGAGCATTGGTAGCTAGCGAGCAAACTCATTAAATGAACGGGCCACCACATATTAGGCCCTGGGTGGTGTGGGGCGGGGCTCTGGGGGAGGGGCTTACCATAGGGGTACTGCAGAATGGACAGTGCTCCGTTGCTGTACTCGTCGTGGGAGAACTTGTCGTTGTTCAGACACTTGTCGAACTCGTCGGAACCGACCAGAGCCGGCGTCCGGGACGGAGAATCTGCAGCCATGAGTCGCGAGTCAGAGGGAGAGAACCGAGGGGGGGGCAGAACCAAAACCGTTGGCCGGACTCACGGATCAGAGGCTTCCACTTGATGGTGGGCAGCTGGATGATGTCCCTCTCCGAGGCGATGGCCTTGGACGGGAACTTGTCGGTGATCCTGACCGAGGACTGGAGGTACAGCTGGCCCTGGAACATCCCTGGAGAGGGCCCAGGGGTCAAAGGTGAGGCAGCACTCAGCTAAGCTATGCTCTGTAGGCAGTGGGCAGCGGAGGTGGTCAAAGTACTTGAGTCGCAGTATGGACACCGGTAAAAGTAAGAAAGTCCAGTCATCAATTAATATTAATGGAACTCATTGGTTGAACTTCTTTTTTTTCTTAATTTTTTCAAGTTGTCGACAGAACAATCTGGGCTTAACTGACCAGAGGTCAGAGGTCAGAGATCATTTTGAACAGCTTTGCTACTCTCAGTAGCGTATATATTTTATTTTCTTTTTTCCAACTGCACCACAACCAAACAGTGAAAACCGGTTGGAAAAGGAACTCGTCAAAGTAAAGTACAGACACCTGAACAATGACCTGACCTATGGACTCGACCGTCTTACCCAGGTAGACGCTGGACTGGGCAGCTCCGCCCACCACCGTGGGGTTGGCGTCCTCGTCCTCCTCCTCCTCGCCCTCCGGCTGGCTGCTGTAGGGGTTGTCGTCAAACAGGGCGATGGGGGTGACCTTCCCCCCGCCCACCAGCCAGGCGGCGGCGATGGGAGTGCAGAACTGGAGCGGCACAAAGGGGAGGGGGGGGGGGCGGACAGGTGAGTCAACAGGCGAGTACGCGGGCGAGGCGACGGGTGAGTGGACAGAGAGGTCAAAGGTCGGGACTGAAGATGGCGCCGGCATGTGCGGGCTTCCTGCCTGATGTCCGCTCGCCGCTAGCGTATGGCGGCCAAACACTGCCGGATCTTCGCCCCTCTGCCACGGATTTGGCGAAAACCCCGTTTTGCAACGTTTTGGGTCTCATCAACACAAAGATCACCGGCAAATAAAACTTGGATTCTGAGAGACTTTCTTTTTTTCTCTTTCTTTCTTTTTTTTTAACGGCAGGATTTTCTCTGTATATGGGAGACGCGGCTGACTCCCGGTGAGCCCCTAAAAAAAAAAGAATCTTGGAGAAGATTGTCCACAAGCAGTTGGCACTATACCGAGGAGAGAGTGGTATTACCAAGCTGTTCCAGTCTGAAAGGCTCTCCATAGCACAGAATCAGCACTGTCGAAGGTGTCAAACGGTGTACTTCAGTCAACAGACTCCGGGGGATGTGTTCTCCTGGTGATTTTAGATCGGTCCCCTACTTTTGACACTGTTGACCACAACAGCATTTTAGTTTCCTCGCCTCAAACACCGTGTGGGCACTGAGGGTACCGCTCCGGACCGGTTTGGGTCTTGCCTAACCGACAGAGGCAGAACCTTTCGTCTTTTAAAGCTCCCCCTTCCTTCCACATGGGGTCCCCCAGGGCTCAATCATCGGCCCTCTGTCATTCTCTCTTTATTTACTCCCCACTGCTTCTGTTTTTTAAGGAAACACAGCATTTCATTTCACTTTTATGCTGATGATTGCCAGGTCTACCTTCCACTGGCACATGATGACGGTCACTCAGTCCAGCCACTCATAGACTGGACTGTCTGATCGACATTAAAGCCGGGCTCTCGTTTCATTTCCTCAGTCTACCTGAGAGTCAGACTGAAGTAATGGTGTTTGGACCAATTTTAAATTTGAGAAACAGATCAGTGGTGTAGTACAGAAAAGCTTTTATCATCTGTGTCCAATAGCAAAAGTGAAACCCATTTTACCAAGACCTGACTTGGAGAAATCGACCCATGCGTTCATCTCGACTCGTCTTGATTATTGCAATTCCTTGTACGTGGGGATAAGCCAGGCTTCCCAATGCCCGTCTACAGGCGTGTGCAGAAGTCTGCTGCACGCCTGCTAACCCAGATCCCCCCCCCCGCCCCGCCCCAGGCGTGAACACATCACACCCACTCTGGCTTCCCTGCACTGGCTCCCCCCGTGCACGAGAGAATTCATTCGAAGATTTTAAATGTTTAAACAACCGTGCTCCATCATATCTGTCTGATATGCCCAGCCAGATCCCAGATCCCTAAGCTCTGCCGATTAGCTGCTGCTGGCGCTCCTCAAAACAGACACAGCAACTGCTGCTGTTGCTCCCGCCCGAGCTCTGAGACGATTTGGCTTTTGAACGTTGGACAGTCCTCGTCGCTGCTCCTGTTCTTGCATCTCTTTTCAAAGCGCTTTCATTCCCTGGCTTTCAATACATTTTTAATACACGTTTACTTATTTCCACTGTGTTTGGCTTCCTCTGAGACGGCACAGTTTGTTTGTCTGCTTTGTATTGTATTGTCCTTATGCTTGTGTTGTGTTTCTAATTCAATTGCTTCAGTGTACAGCCCTTTGGCAACCCCTGTGGTTTTCAAATGTGCTATATAAGTAAAGTTGGGCTCCAGTTGTTGTGTTAATGTGCGAGGTTAACTGGAAGCTAACACGCTGAAAAGATCCATATCGCCCCCTAGTGTGGGGGAGGACGACGTGTTCCGGTCAATCGTCGGATTTTCTCAGCCGCATGTAAACTGGGTCGAGGGGAGAAGTCCGATTAGACCAGAAAACCAAACGATGGGCCTAGTCTGATGAAGCTCTGCATGTCAACACAGTCAATGAGAGGACAGGTGAGTGAGACGGAGCTGCTAACCTGGTGCTCCCAGACCAGCTGGGCTTCTGGCCCGGTGCTGAAGGCCATCACCTTCCAGTGAGGCACAGACACCTTGATGACCAGGTCCAGGTGCTGCTGCTGCTGCTGCTGCTGCTGCTGCTGCTGCTTCTGGTGCTGCTGTTGCTCCGCCTCCTGCCGGTCGTCCTCGCGGATAATTCGCTGACTCTCTCTGTGGCCGTTGGCGCTGCTCGACAGCTCCCCCTCCAGGAAGTTCCTCCCCGACTGCGTCTCAGGAAGGAACTTCAGCTCAAAGTTGCCCACGCTGAAGTTCCACCTGGAGCACACACACACACACACACACACACATTACAGCAGTGGTCCTCAATAGGCGGAAGCGTCTGAATCATCTGGCCCACTGAGGTTCCCCAACGACCCGGCAGAGCTTTCTTTCCTTCCTACCTTCTTTCTTTCTCGTTTTGAATGAAGTGTAGGTTGTTTTTTTTTTTGTTCTTTTTTTTTAAAGAAGGTCGAGACACCCCGCTAGTTGGCCGGGGCAGAGAGGTGCAGGGACTCACTTCTCCAGGCCCGAGCGGGGCCTGATGGCTCGCACCGTCTTCTGGGTCCTCTGCAGCAGCAGCACGTCCTCGGCCTCCAGCTCCTCCTCGTCCCGCCGGCTGCAGCCCACCGCCGAGCAGATGTAGCGGAGCTGCGGAGGAGGCCGGCAGGAAGGAAGAGGCGTTCACAAACAGGCCGGGCCAATCAGGTCGCAGCAGGCACAGGACGGTGTGTGTGTGTGTGTGTCCCCCACCTTCCCACTGTAGGCGCCCAGGCCGTAGGTGGTGAGGGACTTGCCCCCCACCAGCACCGTGTCCTCTCCCATGCGGTAGGACGACTCCAGCAGGGACTCCACGCTGAAGGGCACCGCCTCCAAGCTCTCCCGGTCCCGGTTCCACTGGAAGAGGGCGCCGTCCAGCGAGGGGACCACCAGCTTGTTGCCAAACACCTGCGCACGCGCACACACACACACACACACACAACACACACACACACACGGGAGGACAAGACGGAGGTGCTGAGCTGCAGAGGAGGACGTTGACTTTGGAAGGAATGTTCAGGAGGAAAGAGAAGGAAGAGATACAGCGACAGCAGGAACAATGAATGAAGAGTAACTACACACACACACACACACACACACACACACACACACACACACACACACACACACACACACACACACACACACACACACACACACACACACACTGTGTTGTGTGTGTGTATCGTTATAGAGTTGCTGATTGTTTTTTGCTGCTTTTTGCACATTTTCTCTCATGAGCGTTGCCACTTTGTCATTTGACTGCACTTCCTGTGTGAGTCCGGGGTGCGATGACATCATCTTAATCCTGATTTAACCCCCGGCAGTCAGGACTGAACAAAGAGCTGACAGGTGTTTATGTCGGACTCCAGTGAGTCAGTGAGTCAGTGAGTCAGTGAGCCGGTGAGTGATGTCATCTTTGTTTGAGGTGGGTGGGGGGGTGGGGGGGGGGGGAATTAAATGTTGTGAATGGGAGGGGTTGGGCGGCCTGACTGACCTCATCAGTGTGACCAGCCAGCCTGCAGCTGCCGTCAGCTGACAAGAGTGAGCAGTAGAGTGAGATGCAAGTGTGGCTGACGTGGCAGGAAGTGGAGCCGTGAAGAAGAAAACAAGCCGTTATCCGCTCACCCTGAGAGAAACACAACCTGACTTAAATAAAGAACATTAGCATACGCGAAGGGCGATGAACCCCCCTCCACCCCCCATTAATTAGAGATCATTAAAAAGGTGCAGCTTTGATCAATTGAATCAAATTATCGAGTGCATGAAAGGCTGGCGTGTTAGCGCTTCATTCCTTCTCATCGGCAGCACAACACGGCTTCGTTAACACATGACAAGCACTCAGGGTAATTACTGCTTCTTCTTCTGTGGTGCCTCGTCCCCCCCCCCCCCCACTACAACCCCCATTGACTACAACCATTCAGTTATTCGCAGCAGCAGCGTCTGCCGGCGTGTAAACACAGCAGCATTAATAATCCATGAGCTCCGACACAGTGGAGATGAAGACGTCCCCTCCACCGTCAGCAGCCTCAGTGAGGCGCTAATCAGAGCTGAGGGGGTGGGCGGGGCCTGCTGGGTTCGAGGGCGGGGCCTGGGGGGTGGGCATTAGACAGTTTGGTGATGAACGACTCTTTACAGTAGCGACGGAGACTCTGTGTGTGTGTGTGTGTGTGTGGTTCTTCTTCAATGACATCATCCCTGGTGTGTGTGTGTGTGTGTGTGTGTGATGACCTCACCCTGCTGCTCAGCCTCATCCCTTTCACCCTGCGCCCCCCCCACCAAGCCGGTGGGGGTGACTCACTTCATGTTGGCACACACACTCACTCACTCACTCACTCACACACACACACACACACACACACACACACACACACCACCCCCCAGACCTGGGGGGCGAAGCCTCCTGCCTCCCTTTTTTCTTTCCCTCGTTTTTTTTTTTTTTTTTTTGCAGACGATGCTGTTTGCGGCCACAAGTACACACAGAAGGGGGGGGACTGGCTGCTGGGTCCCCCTCCTCCAACCCTGTCCAGGCCAGCCAATAGGACGAGGGCAGAGACCCCCTTCGCCCACCATTACCCCCCCCCGCCTCCAGCCGGCTAATCACCGAGCAGACTTGGGGGTCTCGGGGAGCCCGGCCAGGGCCAATCAAAAGCATGGCTGGCTTTGGAACGTGTCAGAGACACACACACAAAAAAAGAAGAAGAAGAAGAAGAAGAGGAAGAAGAAGAAGAAGAAGAAGCAGTGAGCTTACCGAGGGCGGGGCCCACGCACACGCACGCACAAAATCCTGACACATCAAGTCCGTTTCTCAATCAAGATCTCAGCCGGAGCCCCTTGTGACATCATGGAGGGCTAATGTGCCAACTATTGGTTAGTAGAGGGAGTTAGTCCTGTTACAGGGACATCAGTGAGTCACTTTCTGCTCCTCACTAGTCCAGATGGAGAATTTTTATACATCCATATATATTTATACATCCATATATATATATATTATATATATATATATATATGGATGTATGCATGTATATGGAACTTTATATTCTGTCAAGTTGACAGGATTCTGCTCTCCTCACACTATAGAAGTGAAGTGCTGTGAGGAACCTTCAGAAGGTTCTTCACATGGCGTCTCTGGGGAGCTTCCCAACAAAAGCACCGCTGCGCTACATGAGGTTTCCTAAATGTTGAGCCGCAGCCTCACTCTGCTGCCGCCTCTTTCTTCCAAATCCTCACTGCAGCTTCACTGATTAGCCCTCTTCTTCTCCTCCTCCTTCATGAAGCTGAGGGAACTTCTCAGACTCCACACACACACACACACACACACACACTGTGCTCAATAATACACGAGTGCCTCCACACAGTTCAGATGGATTCCTGGAGTGTGAAGCCTGAATTATCCATGTTTAAAACTTGTCCACGAGGAACCAGCAGCGCTTCACTTCTTCGCTCCGGCCACATTAATTATTCCAATTCTCCTTCCTCACCATAGAAGCACTTTTTTATTTATTTATTTTTTTATTTCTTTCAATGGAAGAACAACAGGAATAGTAGCGATCTGCCTCGCTAACTGTTGCCAACGCCGCTGCTAGCGTGCAGCTACAGCATGCTAACAAAAATAATTCATTATTCTATTCTATCTTTTTAATCTATTTTTAAGTTATTATTATTACTATGTAACAATAATAGTAATAATAATAATGATAATCATAATAATAATAATGATAATAATAAATAAATAAGCCGATGTGTCACAATGTGCAGATATTTGTAGGACCTGAGCAGCCAAGATTCCTCTACTGATGCAGCGCTGACCCTGCGATCACATGACCACCCGGCCGCACCCTCGACTCCTGCACATCCAGGGAGAGAAAACAAACCAACACACGCTGCCGGGGTTTCTTGTTTGTTTGTTTGTTTGTTTGTTTGTTTCTCTGAGATGTTGAGCCTCGGGCGCCGCTGCTCGGCGTGGGCGCTCTAAGCCGCTCTGCCGTTGCTGGCGTTGTGCTGCGCGTGGAGTCAACACAGAGGATAATCCCCACTTCCTGTCTGCGCCGGGAAGGCTCGGCGTCGGCGCTGCAGCCTGGCGCCAGGTCACGTGACCACCGCCTGGTCCGAGTGGCTGCCGCCTCGACGTGGGCGGAGCCGGATGTTTGCGTGAGACACCGAAATACATGTTTGCTTCTTATTCCATGTGGTTCTTTGTGTTCCTGAATCTGCCTGCGCTTATATACTGTATACATATATACTGTATACTACTATATATGTATATAAACACACATATAAATATATGTATATACACACACACTTCATTTTGGGGTCAGCAGGTCATGTCGTCTCATTGAATTACCTATTTCAATGTCAGATTTATGTCAAAATGGAAATGACCATTTCATGTTTTTATTATTTCATTCAAATCTCATTTAATCTCAATTCTCAGTTTTGTTGTTGTCATTTTGAATGAAAGGGAAAATTTTTAATTTCTTCGTGCTGTCAATTTCTTCACATCACGACAGCACGTGGCCGACCTGGGGGCTGGTGTGTGTGTGTGTGTGTGTGTGTGTGTGTGTGTGTGTGTGTCTGCGTGTGTGTGCCTCACCTCGGGCTTGCTGAGGCTGGAGGACACCAGGCAGCCGGAGTCCACGTCCAGGTCCCACTGCTTCCTGCCCTGGTTGTGAGGGTCCAGGGCCGAGATCCTGCCGTCCAGGGTGCTGATGATCACCAGAGACCTGCGCACACGGGGGTGGGGGGGAGCCACGGTGAGAAACTCGCGGCTTCAAACGCCTCCTCGCTTTCAACAAAGTTTTATTTTTATTATTATTCAATTTCAAGCGTGTGCGAGCAACACAAGAAAGACGACCGCAAAACAGAACAGAGCCGTTGAAAATAGCCAATAACAAACATGGTTTGTCTTATAAAAATAACCGTGGAAGGAGGATTTCTTTTTTTTTTTCATATGTAAATTTGACAATGCTTCCCGTTCCTGACTGCTATCAGGCAATTCCTTCACATAAAGTAATCTAGAAAGAAAAGTTAAGGAAGCAAAAACAAATAAGATAACAAGCGAGCCGAGCGAGCCATTATTTCCCACCTGCTCTTTTCTGCAGCACTCGTGCTGATTGTACTCTGCACATTTGGAAGTACGGGCAAAAACACACTGCACACAGTCAGTCACGTAAACACGGGTTTAAAAAATAAAACTAAAAAGGCAAAAAGTGATCCGCACTGCAGTGCGGGCTGCGTTTTACTTTGCTCAGAACTGCAAGGCCGGGTGTCAAAGGAAGCCACTGGCGGTCCTGGAGACCAGGGCGACCTTTGACCTGCGGCACGGCGCAGCCGCCCCCTGTCAGCGGCCGGCTGAACGCGGTCACGTCTGAGGGTACGAGAGCGACCGGAGCTCCTTCACACCCGCCTCACCTTCCCCTCCGCTGCTTTTCTCT
>NW_027466396.1:0-30102 GCF_046127955.1 Nelusetta ayraudi | reverse complement strand
TCTGTCTGCTGAATCTGAGCGGATGTGACCAACAACACGGCAGCAGTGATTACTAGATAACTATTAGATTATTACTAGATAACTATTTAAATGCCAAATGTGTTTTCCGTTCGCATAAAGTGCAATAGATGGGATATGTTTGCTTTCAGTGATTTGAAAATGTCCTACTGCTGGAAGCTTCTGCATCTTCCAAACTGGGTCTACACCACTGACATTTAATTTTTGCTCTGGCTCTGAGATAATAGTGCCATAGGTTTGTCCAGAGACACAGGCATGGGGGAAAAAAATAAACTCGACTTCTCTTTTACCAGGTTTGCTTCATTTTCTCTTCCCCCCATCCCTGGCTGTCTTCTGCTCAATCAGACAGACTTCACTCTCTCAGTCCGACTGTCTCTGTGGATTTCCTGTGGCCTCAGGGTTCCTCTATGTCCACCTCTCTCTCTCTCTCTCTCTCTCTCTCTCTCTCTCTCTCTCTGTCAGCGCGCACACACACAAACACACACACACAGACACAATCAGCTCAGTGTCTCTGGGGCGGCTGTGATAGGGATCTCCAGCCTGGTCCACCACTTCCCTCTGGGGTCAGAGTGGAAGAGATGCTGTCAATATTGGGGATGTTAGTGTGCTGTTCAAGCATATGCGTGCGTGACCTTTCAAGTTTGGAGACCTCAAACCAACATTTCTTCATGTAGGTCCGTTTTGGCCGTCTAAACCAAATGGCAAAGAAAAAAAAGCCATGGACAGACAGGCAGACAGACAAATGGACAGACGGAGCAGCGAAGTGCGTCTTGTGAGAGCAGGAGAAGCAGGGCAGAAGCTCTTGTGGCTGCAGGGCTTCAGCCTCTTCCAATGGTTTCCAGATGGGCCACGTTTGAACTCAACTGCCACGCATGGTCCACTGTCCTTCACCAGGGATCAACACTGAGGTCCCAAACACACCACAGCTCACATTGACACATTAGAGTCATGCAAAACATTCACAGCTCTTGGCCTAATATAACAAGACCCATAATTCACTTTTTGCATGAAGTCATTCGTCATGGAGTTTGAAACTGTTGTCCATTAACAGTCAAGCATCTCCAGTGGGAATTAATCTGGTCGTGCCAGCATGATGACATTTTTCTCTGTGGTTTACAAAACTGAACTCAGGTTCTCGTTGATTCCATGAATTCTTCTGACTCGCCTGTAAATCTATTTTATGGAATTACTATAATCATCCTCACCTTATCGTAACATTAACGCATTGCATGTCCCTGTGTGAAGTCAACTGTTAGTTTCCTATTCAAAGGGTAAAAAGTTGTATTTAATCTGAAGTAAATGCTGAGTTGTGTAGATGTTAGGAACAAACAAAGACCCTCAGTCTGCCAATGCAGACTGAGGGTCTTGCTGTTACTTAGTTATTCATCTATCAATTACCCAACGTGGACTCAATCCTAAATGGCCATTTAGTGAGCTGATGCCCCTGACACACTGCTTCTCTTGTTTGTTGTGTTGTTCATGGGTCCTGTGTGGACTTTGTAGACTAAAGCTGCCTTTTGAAGGCAAATAAACTCATCCTAGATCTAAAAATCCTAATTCTCTCACCTGCGGAAGTGAAACCAAAAGAAAAGCAATAAAACATGCAATAAAAATGTTGGTGTGAAACAAAAACTGCCGAAGTGGAACCTTTGGCAGTTTCAATAGTATGCCAGGGGCAGAATAACAAAACTATGAGATGTTAAATTACAACATTGCAGCAGTTATTATAGAGATTTAAACATGTGCATCTCTCCCATGCACACACACAGACACACTGCACTGTGCGTCAGAGGGTTCTTCCCACGTACTGCCGGCTGCACAAAGGGTCAGTGTTCAGGGGCCTTCGGTGTGGCGATGCGTGACACAGCGGCGCGAAGCTGCCTGTAAAAACCCACAGAAACAGGTAAGGGTCACAGACAGCAGCATGCATGGAGGGTCAGCCTGCGCTTTCTCACTGTGCCTCCGCCGAGTGTTTGTGTAGAGTGGCGGGGGCGGCGCTGGGGAGGGGGGCGCGGGCCCATTCCTCGGTATTTTTGGAAACCACATGGTATGAAACATCATGTTCACTTGCGCACATGGCGCAGCGCTCCTGGAGGACTTCCAGGGAGCATCCACTCATCCCCTGGACCCCCCCCCCCCCCCCCCCCCCACCACCACACACACACACACACACACACACACACACACACACACACACACACACATGCATGCGCGCTCTGCATCGGTGTGGACAAAACCCACTTTACAACTTTTAGGCACCCCACATGATAACAGTTTTAACCCTTTCTCGCTGATGTCCTCAACCAACAGTGTTCCTGAAACACTGACGGATACGTGTGTAAACTGTGGATGTGTCGTGAGCAACAGCTTCACCTTTGTTTACCCCATTGAAACACTTCTGCCGACGACCGTCAGAGTCGGCACTTTGGATAAACACGTCTGGGGGCACTTTAAGATCAATGGATGTGCTTCGCTGGCCCCCTGGATTGAAACCACAACCTCAGCGCAATCGTGTGTTTGGTTTTTGAGCGACGACAAAATGAGTCCGGCGAGGATGAAGCTCGGGGCCATTATTTTAGAGTTTCTGTGGTAACGGGGACAGAAGCGATGTCAGAAATGCCAGGTCAGAGGGCATGTTCTCGTCGGGAGGAAGAGGAGAAGCATCTCAGATTAACGGAGAGAAGGAAAAATCTTGACTTGCCTGATTTTTTTTAGATCCAGTGAGCATTGGGCTCGTGCACGTCAACGCATCTGCCTCTGAGTGCTGTTTTTGTGTTGCGTTTCCCCTCCAACGTATAGATCACAAGATGCATCTACGCGCTGGCAAGCTGGTACCACATCTGGTTTCCATGAGGGCTCTGGCAGGGCCGAGAGTAGCCAAGTACGGCACAGAAGGTATTAGAGGTAATTTACTTATTAGAGCAAAAAAAAAAGGCAAAAAAAAAGAAGAGAAAAAGATTGAATCTGAGGAGCTGTAACTGTAAATGGAGATGGTGCTTATCTGAGGGGCCATCAGTGTCCCTGCAGGGCTAATCTGAGCGGACAAGACGATGCAGCTTAACTCGCACAAAGGCATTCAGACATCACTTCCATTGCATTACTTTTACTCCCGCTTATAAATTGCATTACGTGAACTGCTAACCCTTCTTGTCAGTGCAATAACAACACAGCTGATAAATGAGCGGGCTCCTCCAACAAGAGCCATGACTTCACTGTTATGCTGTGAGGACCGTCGACTGGCCTGTTGACTCGCAAAACGCACTTTATACGTGGGGTCAGACATTCATCACAAAATATTACACTGAAACAAGCCGCGGACAGGTTTCCAGTCACAGGTTATGTGTTCTTTGTGGGAAGGCTTTATTGTCAAATACTTGGTTGCTGTTACACTGCTGGTGGTCAGCCATAGTAGTAAGATGTACATTTGAAGTGAAGTGAATGAAAGAATTTGATTTTAAATGATTTGATTTGAAGTGAATGAATTGAATAAAATGAACGTATTGGAGTTTTTTTTCACAATGTTTCGTGGCGTAAATATCTTCTGCATCAAAAACAGACATTTTACTGACAAAAATCCTTCTTGCTTTGATCCAATGACAATATCGAATTTATTTTCTTCTCTCCTGCGTTAGTATTAGCACTGGTTCCTTCGCCAAGCCGCTGCCATTGTTGCACAATGTGTGAGTCAAGGTAGGAAAACCAAGACAGGTTTTTTTTAGCGTAATGGTGACACCAACTGCAACTGCTGCGTCACTCTTGACCTGAACATGGACACAAACCAGATGTTGGGCCTAAATGCATGAAAGGTAGAAGGTTAAAGATTAAAAATGCTATGATCTCCCATTGGTACAAAATAAAACTTTGTGTTAATGATGTGACATATACTGGTATGAGTGTGCACTGGCCTCATGCAAGTGTAATGACTTTATTGTGTTATTCTTCATTTCTTTCAACTGTCTACCTGGCTATATGACATATTGTAGCTTCTTTTTTATTACGTTTTAAGACATTTATAGCAGTTTGGTTATAGAGTTTTATTCCACATCACTATTTGTGCCTGGATGCCGGGTTCTTTGCTTCGATACAAACAGATTTTTACTCGGTACAAAGACAGATGACATCAGAGGTTTGGGATGTTGATGTCGTATCTTAGCATCAGCATCTTCCCTGTTTTCAGTTTGTGACTGCTGTGACGCTTTAGCGATGAGTTAGTCATCGTCAGCGTGCGTCTGCGAGTAACTGGAAACATTTTTACGCCTCCGTAAAAGCCTCACCATTAACCGCTGGTCAACCAGTGGAATAATACTCTGAGCGAAAACAAGCAAGACCTTAAAAAAAAAAAAACACTCTCTGGAGCATCATTTATGTAACCGCTCGGCAACGCTCCCTAAACGCTATCGCGCTCCCATCTCCACTGGGCCTCCGCTCCGCTCCGACCCACCCCACCCTCGGTGTTGTCTCTTTGTGATCTACGACTCTGGCCCACCCCTCCTCGGAAAAGATGCTCCTTCCTTGATCTGGCCTTACTAACCCGGCAGGCATTCGACTTGACTCAGCTGAAACACGGCGATTTCGGAAGAACACTTGAAAAGTTAACGTGAACCCCGCGCGGTCAGAACTGCCAAGTCACGTCCATCACCCCCTGATGCGTGCGGGCGAACTGCGCGCGACTGTCTGCTCGTCATTCGCCATGGTGACGTAGGGATTGATGCTCCCCCGACGTCCTACTTGTTATCCTCCCCATTATGCAATTGTGCTCGACGAGACGTAAACACTCGCTCTTTGGCTCCTGCTTTTTGTTTAAATGAGTCCTGTTTGATTTACCCCCCGCCCCGTGTCTCTGTGTGGTACAGCCAGAAGTTGTACGCCGACGGACGGACGGCCCATGTACCACCAGCACCACCAGTACCACCACCACCACACCCTCGGCTCACCTTTGCTCCCTGGAGGCGGGCCGTGGCGTGGTCAGCGAGCCAGGTCGGCTGCGAGAGTGTTTGTGTGTTCGGGGGGGTGGGCGGGAGGTGAGCCTGCTGGATGAGGGAAGAGAGTTTTTGGGCAGCTAATCTGCTGATTGATGGACTAGGATGGGTGGGCCGGGGCTCCCCGAGACGAGGAGTGTGTGGCTGACGTCTGCCCTCAACTTGTCCGCCTGCCGCCCGATCGATCCTCAGCTCCTCGGTGGTCAGAGGAGTCGCAGCGTCCGCAGTTCAACCGTCCACCCACTCGTCCAGGAGACAGCGTTCGTACGCACGCTGGACAAAAAAAAAAAAAAACATCTCAGTGCGTGTGTGTGTGCGTGCACGCCAGATTACCGAGGGCTCACTGCAGGGTTTACAAGGGAGAGCTCTTTGTCTGTTCTGTGTCTTTGTGTCACGGTGACTTTACCACAGTGATCTGGTTCCTTTCTCCCTCTGCAGCACTCCACAGTGTTTCTTCACTCGTGCCTTCTATGCTTTTCCATGGGAGAGTTTTTTTCGTTGTCGTTTTTTTTTTTTTTTTTTTTTTTTTTTTTAAACGTCTAACAAATGTTCCATTTACTTTTCTCTCTCTAGCACACAAAGCAACTTTGCCCGCAACGTTGTCAGCAGCATTTTAACTAAATTCAGCCAATCCGAAGCGATAGCATTTTAAACTCATTTTCACGACCGCTTGTAAATATGTGTGTGAACAACAGTGCCTTACTACTTTCCAGAGAGGCCAGCATACGGCCGCCCTGGTCGATCTCCGCATGTCTTCATCCAGCAGACGTGGACAGTCTGCTGGATGAAGACCGCCGCTGTCTGTGTGGCCTCCTTTGTTGTAAAGCTGGGCCGCTGCTGCTCCCTTTCCAGACAAACCACGGTGTGTCATAGCCACAGGAATAGATTTGTGTTTACATCACCTTAGACCCAGCCTGGCCTTTGTATTTTGAAAGATGTTCTGTGGTAAAAACCTGTGGAAAAATGTTTCTTTTCATTTGGGTCGGAAAAGAAATCCGCAGGTATACTTACGGCACCAACCAGGGTTGAATTAACAGGGATTTAGCACAATCAGGCCAAGTCCTATGTATTACCGGATAAATCCCTGTTCTGTTTGTTGGTGTGCATTTTCAAAAAATAAGATTTCCCTGTTTTTTGGGTGAGAGAGAGGCAACGTTATGTTGAGAAAGGTATCGATAAAGAGCTGCCGATGTCTTTGAGGCCCTGTACGAGTGGTTTGCTGTAGACAGCGGTTGCTACTTTGGATTGATAGTATTGTGTTGGGCCCCCTCTAGAGGACACTGAGTGCACTGCTAGGTAGAAGAAGACATGCAGGGTCGCTCCTGAAATGATGAGCCACATCTAAAATTGTTTGTTGCGTGAAAGACTTGATTTATATGCAGGTGAAGAAGGTGTTGTAAGAGAAGTTTATTGTCCTCCGTTAAATGAATATTAGACTGCTTATCTACACGGAAAATTGACACCAAGAGCAACCTGCCTGGTGCTGTGCCACAGTATACACCATGTTGTGTTATACACAGTATACACCAGTATATTAATCAGTATTTTTTTTAACATTGATAAATTAAAAGAAATGAGACAATCACCAGTTAGTCAGCAGGAAAATTTGACAAATACTAAACAGAAAATTGTGCACTGATAGATTCTGAAATGTTGTGGGAAAGTTAAAATATACAGTATATGTGTGTGTGTGTGTGTATATATATATATATATATGTATATATATATATATATATATATATATATATATATATATATATATATATATATATACATATATATATATATATATATATATATATATATATATATGTATATGTATATATATATATATATGTATATATATATATATATATATATATATATATATATATATATATACATATATATATATATATACATATATATATATATATATACATATATGTATATATATATATATATATATATATGTATATATATATATATATATATATATATAGTAATGGAGCTATGACACACTATGAGCTTACTTAGTATCATTAAAAAAAACGTCATGAAAGGTTCTCAATCTTTTCGGAAGTACTGTTAAGAATCAGATGGAATCACTTAATCCCCCTACATGATTTATTGGCCACCCCCGTAATATCTGACTAATGCGTCATTAGATTAATGGATCAGATTAAGACGAAGATTAAAAAAACATTGCTCTTCACTCGAAATATTCCCCCTGAACACCCGCAGCCCATCACTGTCTGTGCTATTTTCAGTCCATTTCTCTCTATTTGGTCATGCGTTCAGAGTTTGCGACGTGTTTGCTGGTTGGTCAGCACAGCTTGTGACAGTTCAAAGCCTGCGTCTCATCAAATATGACGTAGATACTGTCACTACTTGTGCACTATTTGTCTGTGTGCACGATTTTTGAATTTGCACGGTTGGTTTCTTTCAGCCACTCATTGAAGATTCTGCTTTTTCGAATTAAATTAGTCATTGTTTAGCATTTTCTGGCCCTTGCTAATTCCTTCTTGCCTCCTTATTTGCTCGTCTTAAAGTCCATTGTACTGACAAAGTCCACCGCAGTGGCTGAACTCACCAAGATGGCTTGTGGCGCTGAATGAGTAAAGGGCAATGAGTCTGAGCGTTGTCTAACTTCTTGATGAGTGGCTGATAAGACAGCAAGGGGTCGAATCTGAGTGGTCATCTGCTCTCCACTCTCAGGCCCGGCCATAAATCACATGACGGTGTCTGGGTGCTGTCAGGACGAGCTGCTGCCCACCAGGGTTAAACCAACAGAGGCCTGCGAGGGGAGGAGCACACACCGAGGGAGTAAATGATCCTTTGTCTTCTTCATCTGACAGCAATACAACTGCATCAGCCACAGCGAGCGAGGAGACAAAGGAAGCCCTGTATGCTTGTGATTTGTTCATTCATAATTTAAAGTGGCAGTTGGCCCAAAATTTCAATTTTAACCATTTTCTACATCACTTTTTTCCTTTTGATAGAGGTCCTGATGACGTCTTCAAAAGCATTACAAGTTTAAAATGGAAACAAAATGTAAAAACGATGCGACACAGGAAAAAAACAAAAGCAAGCAGAAGACAAAATTAAAATAAATTAAGAGAAACCAGAAAACCGTATTCATCACAGAATTAGCCTCTATTTGGTTCCATAGGCTCATACTAAATGTATGAACACAAGTAAGCAGAAGAGCCAAACTATATGAAATATTGCATTTAAAATCAAAAGTTTAAATTAAAAGTGTTAATGTTCAATTCGTAAACAGGAGAATAAGAATCACAGTGCAGTTTCATACAAATAATGTGAGAGGAGTCAGATAAATACCTAGGCTTTAAACCATGTTTAATAAAACACAGTTTAAAGAAAAGCTTTGATTTCAACCCAACATAACCACTCTGGAATTTCAGCATTAACACAACAATTTCATCCAAATCATCCACCATGGCCCCCAACCTACACATTCATGTTCACAAGAGCTCCAGCAAGTGCGGCAAGTCAGATTGGAACTTGTCATGCTTGACTCACACAAACATGGTCTCCATCTAGAAAGCTACGGTTGATACTTTGGCTTAAGTCTTTGCATCAGTGTCGTTGTTTACAGGAACAAGATAAGAATTATGGAGACATGCTGTGTTTTTCTTTTGTCTTTGGAGTCTGTTCTCTACGTGAGACTCCAGAACAGTTTCATCGAACGCCAAAGTCTCTGTTGCCAGAGAGGTGAGTGGTTAAAAAAGGGAACATTTCAATTAATGAGCTAAATTTGTGAGGAGGATGTATTTTTATCCGTTATCCAATAAAGTTGTGTTTGGATGAAATGAAAAAAAAAAAAAAAAGAAATCTGCCATTGGTGTCTTTCTTCTTATGGAGTGACTGTTTTTACACTCTCCATCTGCGGCCTTTGTCACGTCTTCCATTCCATCCCTCCGTTCTTCCCTTCGGAGCCGGTGCTAAAGATAGAGCTCCTTAGAATCGCCATCGCTCATCCGCTGACAGTATTGTAATCAGGCCTGGAGGATCCTGCCTGCAGGCCAGACCTGACGAGGGGCTCGAGCAGTATTGGACACCTGCCAACTCACAGAAGGCGCGCACGTAAACACAGCATAACCCTTATACTCCATCTAATTCCAGAACACGAGGGACAAATTTATACAACACTGCCAGAAGCTGTTGAATAACTCGATTAATTAGCTTTGACTTGGACTCCACTGGTGACACACTGGAGTGCACTCTGGCTGGGAAGGTATTGCTGTGTCAAGACGATATGTGCAACAGCAAATCATCCAGTGGGGAAACACATGCATTCGTGGTCTTGTATTAAACCTAATTTTGAAATATAAAAAAGATCAATTAAAGCAACCCTTTGTTTTAGATTATAAGACAGACCACACAGATTGCAGAAAGGGAACACGTCAAGTGGAATCTTTTTGGGGAATGTGTTCGTGGTGACGCACAAACTACTTGAAAAATTCCATGATGTAATAGGAGGACTGCAGCCTCTCCCGGGGTTTTAAATTAAATGAAACTGCACAAATGTCTCCCGTTAAGACATTTAAATTGAGAACTGATTTTTGATGGTTTCATATAACTGATTCCTTTGTCCTAAAAAGAAACTCACTAGAAATTATGAGCTTATGGTATCTTTTCAGACGTATTTTTGAAGACCATCATACTCCACAAGAGGCTTTGTTGCAGAGGAAAGTCAGTCTATCCTGGGCTACTTATTGCATATTGCATATTGCAGAGTGAAAAGTCACAGCAACAGTGGGAATTCCTGTATTTACCAACGGTGTGTGAAGGATCAGAAACGTCATCCACACATGACTGCATGACGTCGGGTGATTCATTAATGTAACCTGCCAAAGTTGTTTGCTTTTTTTCCTTGTTCATAAATCTCCCTGAATAGAAATTATAAAAATAGATGGAGAAATAGGAAGAGATGTGAAGTTTTTCAGGATATCATCAACATCCTGACTGCGTGACCTGGTGTAAATGCTCATGGAAGACAGCAGCCTGCTGACTCCCTCTCAGAGACCATGAAGATCTTTATCACGCACACAGGGAGAAGAATGAGGTTGTCGTGATTTGTTTTTTTTTTTTTTTAGTCTTTTTTATTTGCTTTTTAAGAGTAATTTATTAAATCTAAAAAGAAAAAGCAGTTTCATTGCATTTGTTTGAATCTTAACTTTGAATTAATTGAAATGATATAAAGGACTGTCCTAATATAATAATATTATTACACTATTACAGTCTCAGGTTTGAGCATTGATCGTAGATGGTTCCCCATCAAAACAACATAAAATAATACCCAGTAATATGAAACTATGCTGTGTTTACATGCTGTTCATGCTCTTATTCCTCTTTCTATTTCAGCCTCCATACGAGACACGCCTACTTTGTGCTGTGTACGTTTTTCTTGAATATCTAATAGATACACCGCTCCTAACAAGAAGTGTTGTGTATCAACATCTGCCTGATATATTCGAACGGCTTGGGCTTCAGACAGTTGTGTTCCACTCAAGATGAACTCAGATGTCCTGAAACATTTGAATGCGTCGTTATGGTTTATCCCAAACTTTTGTTTATACCTTCATTCCTGCACAAATTAGTTTGATTTCAACTAGCGTACACTAAACCCTGGGTTAAGTGCTTGCCATGCTAAAACGACAAACTCTAAAACATACGTTTATGTGAACGTAACGTGTGAACGTGTGAATTTGTACATAACTAACCTTAACAACCATAAATAAACCATAGCATTAAAACTAACAGTACTTTTGAGCACTTTTCAGATTTGAGGAACTCTATTTAGTCTGTGTAAAGTTTTCCACTTTCTATTCTCTCTCTCTCTCACACACACACACACACACACACACACACACACACACACACACACGCGTGCGCGCACGCGCACACACACACACACACACACACACACACACACACACACACACACTTTCACACAGTAAATAAGAGGTGTAAATAACCCAGAGGATCTCCCCTCCAAAGCCAAACAGATGGATGCTCTCATGACGCAGGAGGGTGAGCAGAGCAGCGATAGAGAGTGCAGGATGGAAAAAAAGAGAGAGAACAACCTCACACAAGTATGCACGCAGCCGAGAGATAGGAGTCATTTCCTGGGAGAGGGAGAGGGAGAGATGAGGCGAGCAAAGCGCTGCTCCAGCTCTCCCAGGAAGTCTGTTAATGTGGGAAAGGTGAGAGTCAAGGGCAGGCTAAAGTTATGGGTTAGAGGTAGGGTTCTGGTCAGAGTGAGCTTCGGCCCTGCAGCTGGCTAATGATGGATGGACAGCAAGAACAAGCAGCAGCAAGAACAACAAGAAATAAAATGTGTTTTGAGCATTCAAAAAAAGTATTTCTGTACATACGCAAACGTTTATGTATACTCCAAGTCATATGCATGGACACTGAATATTCCTCTTATGATGCCTTAAAAACAGCAACAACAACAACAACAACAACAACAACAACAACATGCAGCTCTCCTTTGCAGTTTCCTGTTGAAGCCTTGTGCAGTGACAGCAGTGCAGTGATGATTTTCCTGCAGCTCAGATATGGGCACTTGCCCCCAGAGTCCAGGTATCACCAGCTGGCATCAGCTCAGTCAGACTCCAATCATCACAAACTGCTTTATAACAGGAAATTGCATTTGGAATGAGCACCAGTCTGTCTCCTGACACATCTGCACTGGGGGAGCCCGATGACGCAGGCAGGGGTCAAAAAATTAAACTAGGGGAGTGAGTCGGTGCAGCTGATGTGTGTGCTGGCCCTGAGAGAACCAATCACAGTCTAGATGTTCCTAGTGGTTTTGTTTGTTTCTAGGATGAGACTATTTTTACTCATTTCTTAAAGGGGGCTGGTCATGCAACAGATTTAAAAACAAACATTTTGGTTGCACTAAGATAAAGCCGTTGTTTATAAGGTTACACTATCAAAAAAATAGAACTTTCACCCCGAGTTTAGTTGTGTATGTTTTTATGTTTGTCTGTGCCACGTATGTGCGTGTGGTCCTGCTAAAGTGATAGATGTGTGGAACTGGGTGAGCGTGAGGCGGGGGCAGTAAACAGTGAGACATGCATGTAGGAGGTCCGGGTGCAGACTAAAGCCAGAGCTGTCATGATCCCAGACAGAGATACAGATAGATCCCATCCCTCCACACTTTGCCACTCGCCCCAACACAGCGCCATAAACCTTCCCGCCTGTCAGCTAGGCGTCATGACCAGCTCGCCGGTACATGGTGGCTTTAACCCGGATCACCAGCAGGCCCCAGAAATATATTTAAACCAATGAATTTTAGTTTTACTTTCTGAAAACAGTTTGATGGTGCAGTCTTGACCTTCTGCCCACAAATCATGAACAAAAAAGCCTTTGGAATATTTCTTCTGAGTTTCAGGAATTTGGGAGATTAGGCAGTGTTTGAGATTTTGAAGCTGCTTCAAGCATGCAAAGCTACATGTCATGCTGAAATACAATCCCAGTGAATGCTTTAAAATGTGAATATAATACCCAGAAAAGATGTCGTGGGTAGAAAAATGTGTTTCTATCTACAAGAAGTTTTTTTTTATTCTGTACGATTATAAATACAGAGTGGTAGAGTCAATAAAAAGTATTGTTTACTGAAAACATCAGTTTTCACAGTATACTAGACGGTACATACATGCATTCTTTACTGACCATTTCATATACAGTTATGTAATAGAACTGTGTGAATTTCTCTCAACTCCTTCCTAATTTCTAAGTATGTGCTCAAAAAAATGAGGAAATAATTGTCAAATCACCACGCACATGACAGGCCCCACATCAGCGCAGTGATGTAAATATGTATAAGAAAAATACATTTTTCAAAATATGATTTCTGGAACAAAGCACATGTGAAACCTCCATCATTAAGGTATGATTTTAAAAGTAAAGACTGAGTTTGGCTGTGTCTGGTGGGTGACCAGAACAGGTTGGAGGATATTAACTAATTCTGTTATATCATACTTTTTTTTGGTTTTGTTTTTAATTCCCAGTGCTGGTTCACTTTTAGGGCTTCTCAGTGCAGCTAGTGAGGGTGTGCTCGAAGGGTGGAAGTAACCTCTCTGCTGACCTTCTTTGCGCCCGGAGGGTCGCACATTGTTCAGGAGGATGCAGACATGTGGGCTGATGGATGGCCATTCAGACCGTTTCCCCGGGCTCATATTTACTCGGGAAATCGTAATTCACCCCAGGGGAGAGGCTGAAGAAAGACCAGGTCCTCTCTTTTACCCTGCACTCAGTTTCTCCTGGAAACAGGATGCGACGAAGAGGCTGAGAGCTCAGCTGTGGCCACACTCTAAGGAGAGATGGAGTAAATCTCCAGCAACAGCTGTCCCCTCTCCAAACTGTACAGGGATGTGCAGGGCTGGCCATATATGGTGCATCTGGAAACACAGCTTGGCTTTCTGTGATGACAGCATTGTTCACTCATGAGCAAATAGTAACCACAAGTGTGAATCTGTCACAGAAGGAGTCTAAAAATGTTTTTTTTTTTTACGGTCCTTTCATTCCACAGTGTAAATGCGGCGGCTTTCGCCCTTTAGGAAGACTCAGGGTCAAATTAGGGCCTGCAAGTTCACAGAGTATCTTTATGGTGTTTTGCAACCTCAAAATAAGTAAAAACTTCTCTCCACGTGAGGCACAATAGAGGAAAAAAAATGCCATTCTCCCATGGAAACATGCAAGTTTAAACCACAAAAGGTACTCTCACATCCCCAATCTTTACAGGAACTCTCTCGATTCCATGTCTAGAATAACAACAAAAAGCAACCTCAGTTGTGTTTCTCACACAGCCGTGCAGTGGACGTGTTGTCAAGCTGGTGTTAGCGCTCAGCTCAGAGGACAAGTGAAAAGTGTGAGTGCCCTCCACCGTCTCCCCCGCCAATTCTCCATTAGTTTCTTCAGCTTTATTAGATTATGACATCAGGTCACTTGAGCTACCTAATGGGGGCCAGTGACCAAGACTGATGATTCCTGAGCTCAGCCAACGCCATCACCGCCTGCCTCAATGGCTGCCAAGTATTCAATTAGGGTGAGTGATTGGGTGTGGATGAGGTGTCGTCGTTAAGCCGAATGTGGAAAGTCTTGGAATGTGTGCGCAGGCAACAGATGGAGCAGGAGGAGGAAAGTCTTGCTGTGGCAATCGTGACAGACAAGGCAATCGAATATATATATATATATATTTTTTTTTGCAGGTTACACGGACATTCACAGAAACATGTATGGAGTGTTCCAACAGATGTAGTTGGGGGGAAAAAAGATCAGTAGAAGCAGGCAAGAGGTTTCTTTAAGTGTAGAAAAAAAACATAGAATTCCAGATGAAACTCTTCTTAAAAAGTCTATTGCGTCATTTCTGTTTGGTAGCTGCCTGCATGCAATTGCTTCCTGCTACTGTGACAAGAATGACAACTGCAACATAAGACAATACGGTGTATTGGCAACATTTCACAAGTGAAATGGCAACAGCAATGCGGCCAATAGGCAGATTAAAATGGGGGGGGGGGGGGACAATATACACTTATATTTAAGTTTATCACTCCAAGAGCAAAGACACAGATTGAAAATACATTTGAGCAGAATTTAGAAAAGCTCTTTTATGGTGTTATTGGCCCACATTGGCTGGTAATTTAATGATTAAAATGTTGTTGTTGTTTTTCAATGACCATAATTGGTAATGTTCCAAAAAAAATTAAGTAAGTTTGCTGAAAACAAAAGGGGATATTTTATGTGTTCGTCATCACCACTTTCTGTATGCCAGTTTCTACAGTGACTGAGGAATACATTTATTTCGCCATCAGGAAAGGCTGTCGGATGTACATAGTGCTTGCCAGAGTGAATGACGAACAGGAGATGAATTGAGATCGACTGGCCACTTTCTTCCGCTAGTAAAATAAACTAAGATTAGCTAACGAACATGAGCAGGTGTAGTTGTCACCCACTTTCGCCTCTCGCACACAGGACCAGGTGCGGCACAATATCACGTGATATTGTACGGCACCGTCGCAATGACAGCTAAGCTAGTGTTATGCTAGTAATACGCTGGACTGGAGCGTAACCCCTTAGAGAAAAAGAATTTATTTATTTTTAAACAACAAAAAATAAATAAAATAAATGAAACACACACACACACGCATGCACGCACACACACACACACACACACACACACACACACACACACACACACACATACCCGCTTAGTCCCAAGCTCAGGGTCACGGGGGAAATGCCAAGTTCAATTTATAAAATAAAGTGTATATATATCTAAAGACGAGGAGATAGATTTTTCTATCCCTTTTTCTATCATTCTCATAAAGAGTTTTGATCCTAAAACTGTCTGTGGCTTTCTTGCCACTAGATGGCAATATACAACTTAATGCAAGCAGTCTAGGCTGGTTCCGGCCCCCCTTAGGCCCATTGTCAGACAATTAGGCAAGAAAATGGCAAAAAAAAGAAAAAAAAAAAAAGAAAGTTAAAATGGTGACTTTAACCAAATAGCAATTTCCTCTTTTCGCAGGTTTCACTTGCTTTTGCGCACTCATATGATACTCGTCTTTTTTTTTTTGCCCCAAGTTACATAAGCAGGATTTTCCCCCGCTCACTTTCTATTGATTTGAACTCCATACAGCCATTATGGTTAATTTGCCATAGCAGATATGCTTCAGTGGTCCAAGGTGCTGAGTACGGAAGCATGCAAATACTGTGCTGAAAATATATTTGAACCATTCTGTGGTATCTGCTTTATGCAAATGTGTCCTGTCTAGTGGCATATATATATATATGCCACTACATGTATATATATATATATATATATATATATATATATATATATATATATATATATATATATATATATATATATATATATATACATACATATATATATATCCCACTAGACATATATATATATCCCACTAGACATATATGACACTAGACACTAGAATATATGACATCTTAATGTCATATATTCAATATAAATTGATGAGAAATTTGAGGCCTCTGCTTTAATCTTTTGATGATAACAATGCTCTGGTAATTCTACCTAACACACATGAGGCTCATTTTTGGATTCTGGTATTTCAGAGGGGGAAGTATGTACTGCCACTGGACTTTCTACTAAGGCATGTGGTTGACACATATGTTGGCCACACAGACTCTTACAGCTGTGGTCCGTTTTAGTTCAACCCAAAATAATTTCAATCCAAGCAGCAGCTGTCACCGGCCTGATGTGTGGCATTTCACTCGGAAAGTGGTTGTGTGATTTCTGTGACACAGACAGAAATATAAAGTTGGAAGAAGGAGATTCGATGTCTCAATATAAATATTCATATACATATACATATAAATATAAACATAAACATAAATTTGTCATTTGTTTCCATTTAGCAATAGACAAACTGTGGATGGGAGGCGGGGGTGAGATTGCGTGTGTTTCTCAGGTCTCTTTGTAAATCGCAAACCATCACCTTTCTGGCAACCCACATCCCGTTACCTTTGTGCTTTGCATACAGGCACACAGACACACACGCGCACACGCTTCCACATAGGCACTGAGCTGTGAGCTGCATGTCAACAGAGTGCTGCACGCTCCCCCTGCTTTCGCTCCCCAGGGACTGTCACCCCACCCTGGTTTTTCCCTCTCACCATGCATCAGTCAACTCTTTTATTTCACAATTAAGTTTTGTTTCACCTGAATATGAAACAGAAGTCATGCTACCTTGTTGGTGGAACAAAACATCCTTTAGGACTAGTTTTTTTTGTTTGTTTGTTTTGTTTGGTTGGTTGGTTGGTTGTTTTTTTTTAACTCTTCAGCCCACACACCAGGTAAATTAAATTTATGTTAATATGGCACTGGGAAACATATAAGGTCAACCTACTATCAAATGTTTATTTATTTATTTATTTATTTTTAAAAGACTAAATAGTTTAAACCTTGGCTTTTGTCCTGCATCTGTTGGCCTTTTGTACGGTTCCTCATTTCAGTGGAGAAGTTGTGAGCCGGACCATCTCTCAGGGCTCCTTCCTGTGTTTTCTGTCCAGAGACTAATCAGGCGGTCAGTCGGGGATCATTCTTGTCCAAAATAGAGCAGAAACAAGGGCAGGGGACTAATACAACTGTCAGCTGACATTTACGACAATATTCAGAACAGTTTTTTTATGCAGTCCTTGAAAAGGCTGCTAATAAAATCTTTTTGATTATGAAATAAGGTGTACACAAACCTCTCTCTCTCTCTCTCTCTCTCTCACACACACACACACACACACACACACACACACACACACACACACACACACACAGAGAGAGCCACAAAGATAAATCATACACATACTATACTCGCCAATGATTATCTATCTATTTATTTATTTATTTGATTTTGGGGGTTTTTCTTGCTTCCTTTTCTTCACCTAAACTCAACCTTCCTCCCAAATCACACAACTCCCTCTTCTATTTCTTTATTCAAAACCGTCAATTATCGAGATTTCAACGGTGAACGTATGCGTTTAATCAGCGCTCTGTAGGTGTGAGGCTGTGTGGACCTTTTGTTTAGAGGGACATGAAGTGATACTGATTAGAGGATATGATCCTTCATCAGCGGCGATTGTGTGTGCATGTGTGTCTGTGTGTGTCTGCGCCTGTGGTTAGATGGCTTTCTCCCTGCTTCCCAGGATGTGGGCTCTGCGTCCACCTGTGTCTCCACTGACAGCTCTCCCAGTTCCTCTCTGGACGCCTATTCTCATCTTGCCCACACTGATGTTAAACCAGCAGGGTCCCCCGAGACAACAGCATCGCTTCAGCGCAACGTCTCTCAAATCCCGGCATTCTGCTTGCTTAATCTATTCTTTTGCACATGTTCTGCTGTGTTGGCACATAATTCTTACTGAATCTTAAACTACAGCTGGTAAATTCAAATGTTTTCATGGGACTAAAGCACAGTTTAGATAGTGCTAAATAAGGCATAAACAGTCTTTGTATGAAATGTGAAAAATAGGAATAGACAAAGTGATTTATTTGCTCCATGAGGTAAAGCTTTCAGTTTGATGTTATTCCTCTTTTTTTTGGTAGTGCAGGGCCTTGTAGCGTGTTTCCTTAAAGCACTTCTTTTTCGCAAAATAGGCAGTGTTTCCTTTAATTGCCTACTGTACAGTCATTGATTGACATGAGCGGATAGCCATATACATCCAAATGATTGCAGCAACACTTCTGTTTGTCACACGTCTCCAAAGATTTATTGTGGGGAGCCTCAGACGCCACAAGAAGATGTTGCAATAGAAAGACGACCACACTGCAGACACTGGAAATGTGAGAAGGGACTCGTTAGCAAAAATCTCAAAGACAGCCTCCTTCTCTTTCTTACAGTGTTTTTTTTTTTTTTTTCCAAGTTAGTGTGTGTAACAGTAGCAGAAGTTAATTTCTGAGAATTTCTGAGTAGTTGTAATGGCAAGGATATAGATATATATAGATATATATATTTAAAAAATGGTTCCTCATCCAAGGATCTCCCTTACGCATTTCAATGTCATTTCAGCAGCATTCACATGCAGAAACAGCGTTTTGACCAGGATCTATTCATATCCTTTTAAACAAAAAACTGCACAGAAAAAAAGAGAAAAAAGTTTGGAAAACAAATAATTGAGAGAATGATAACAATTGTTTCATGGTTCATACAGCGTGGATGCAGTGTTCAAAGAAAGAAAGAAAGAAAGAAAGAAAGAAAGAAAGAAAGAAAGAAAGAAAGGTAAGTTTTAAGGTGAAGGTAAACAAAAACATTTTACTATACAAGGTACAGCAATTGATGTAAAAATATAGAAACATTCATTACAGATGTTAGCCACTCTTGTGTCTTTACCTTGTTAAAATTAAAACAAATGAATTCAGTTTGGAGAAGAACACACCTTAGTCAGTGTGTGGGTAGCTGTTGAGATTATTTGCAGCATGACGCTTTCTTTTGGTTGCTTTTAGTTGTAATGTAACCAAGAAAAACAAATCCTTTGTTTAAATACAGATATGATACTCCAAGAAACAAACTGAGTGATAAGTCAGTCAGAGTCTGAGTTATGAGTAATACTCAATATTCACTTTTAAGATGAAAAAGTAAAGCCTTGTTCTTCAGTAATACAAGTGCCAATTAACAAAATATCCAATCAAACTTTCTACGGTTTAAAAAAAGATATCAAACTAAATCTACAATGTTTCTCTTAAGACTGACTGATCCACTAATATATATCCACATAGCTCCATACAGTCCTCTGTCAGCTTGTTTTGGCTGTAACCATCACCAATGTTGAGTTGTATTTTTGCTTGTACTATCCATACTTTATCATTCATATCATACATATTATTATTCCAACGACCTTCAACGTGATTTTCAGTTCAGTAATTAAAGATTTTGTTTATCATACTTTTGAGGTTTCAGAGGAGGGTTGAAGCTGGTTTCCTTTGACAGTTTTTTAGAAGTTCCTGTTCTGTGGAACTCAGACAAAACTCCCCTTTTTTGATAACCACATACACACACACACCTACACATATGCACACACAAGACTCCACCTGTGTGTTTTAATCAGACAACCATTGATTACATTTTCTAAATTAAGAAAGGGTTTTTTTTTTTATCCAGAGCTGTCATATGAGGAGCACCTGACTGCTTTCATAATGTGACCTCTGTGACTCATCGCTGCCACTGGTACTGTAAGCATAGAGTCACCAATTAGATAGATAGATAGATAGATAGATAGATAGACAGACAGACAGACACTGTAGATTAATCTTTTCTTTTGTTCAGACAAATAAAGATGTTTTCTGCTATTTTAATCTAGATAGATAGATCGATAGATAGATCGCTAGATAGGTAGATAGATAGATAGAGTTGTAAAGTTAAATATAGCCCAATAGAATTGTTATTGAATGTTTCATCAATCAAGCATGTTAAAGTCAGTCAAGTATTGAAGGTAGCGAGTAAAAAAATGCTGTGTGCTTGGTGAACGATGTCCTGTTTTTTTTTTTTTTTTTTTTTTTTTTCACATTTTCTTCCAACTTGGACCAGTTGTTTGTATTTACTACTTCATAGCATTATACGAGGTACAGAGTAATAAATAAAAGTCTTGTGCTTGTGCAATTATGGTTAATACTCAATATGCAAATCCTAAACAGCTGACAGTAGTTTTTGATTTGAGAGAAATCTAAAAAGTACAAAAACAACAAAATAAAGGCTTTGATATGAGAAAAATGCATTCCTTTGTTATTTCAGTTAGGTTATGTCATTGTATACAATAATATATCAGCCATTCAAGAGACAATTTAATAAGAAATGAAGGCAGAGATATCGTTGTTATGAAAAGTCAAACAGAAATTGGTTGGTAAAAAAAACTTTACTACAAAAGCAGTCAATATAAAAGACAAAACAAGGTTATAAACAGTCTGATAGTAAAACCTATCTAACATAATGCCGCATTGGACTGGGAATTCAAATGTTTCAACTTTTATCAGTATATTGCATACACAGAACTTCAGTTGTCTGTCAAAAAATGGTATCTGTTGAAATTAAGGCATCACATGAAGAAGTGATTTAACTGTACAATCAGCTTTATAAAAACATAGACTTTGGTTTTGAGAACTAGATGACCTATACATCCCCATTTCTTCAGTTTTCAGCAAGTCTTAAAAAACATATGAGGAGGATTTGTCTATGAGGGGAGAAGGCGATAGGCCTCTTTACGAGATATGAAAATATTTCTATTGAAGTAATAGAGCGATGGTTTGACACAAGGCTTTATCTAAGTAGGCACACAAGTAAAAACATTCCACCCCGTATGGATTTGATTTGCCTCGTCACGTTTGTTTTAACCACAGATTTGAACTTTCGAAGCTACGCGTTACCATGTAAATTAGCGTCCAGCCTGTGCGGGGTGTTTCCAGTGGGAGCACCACTGCTCACAGGTCAGGCAGTGATAGGCATGTTCTCCCTGTAGCAGGCTGGTCTCTGGGGGCCGCTGTAGCTGCACAAGTCCTGGTAGATGCGGGCCATCTGTTCGGTGGCCACGTTATCAGCCATTTCCAGGTTCTGGCTGCTGCAGTAAGGCGGGACGCGCCGCATGTTGACTGTTTCCAGCAGGTTCTGGCAGTTTACCACACTGATCTGCAGTAGACAGAGGGGAGCAAAAGTCAGACTTGATGTCCACGTTTATGCTGATGATGCCTTTGATTGTGAAGCAAGCATTTTGGTTATGAACAGGTCCTACCTGCACGACAATGAGTTTCGTCTTGGCGCTGCTGAGATCCTGAAGCTCCTCTCCAAAACAGAGTGTGACAGTCGGATCAGGTGCCGGATACTGACCCTCCTGGTAGAGCTGAAGAGCTGGAGGTGAGAACAAAAAAAGTTTCAGATGAAACTGTGAAGAGAATTTCATCAAATTGCAACTGATGTCTGCTTTGAGCAGTGAGAAGAAACGTGTCTGCGGCAGTGATTTCTGCAATTTGAGCACTTTAACAAGACTCACCGTGAAGGAACCTCCCCATGTCAAATATCTTGACCACAGCATCCCTGTCGAGTTTATAAGGCATGGGGCCGTACTGCGAGCCCACATCCCCCGAGCCGATCCAGAAGACGCGACTCTGGCACAGCCTTTTAATGAAGACGCCCTCCTGGTTGGCACGGACCAGCACACCTCTCTCCAGGTGGCCGAGCAGCTTGCGCGTGATTTGGCGCGCCCGTTCGTATTCAATGAGCTCAGCGGGAGGGAAGTGAACGCTCTGCATGCTGTCTGAACTGTAGAGGGCACCGTGGACCAGGTGCTGCTGCGGGGAGATTCTGCAGCCTTCAGAATGATTAACCATCGTGCTCTGCATCAGCTTTCCTCCGTAGTAAAAACTGATCACCATCTGGGAGAAAGCTGGAGAGAAGGAGACTGCGATTACATTTTTGCAAATTGAAAAAAAAAAGAAAAAAAGAGAGAGAACAAATACAAACTTGTTGTTCTGTGTCAGTCACATTTTAACCTGCCAATATAAATAAAGTACCTGAGCCGGAGGAGCTCGATGGCAGGGGCTCCTGATGCAATGGGAAAGCTGCGAATTAAAGAGGGAGGAGGTCAACTGAGACACACTTTGAACACAGTGGACACAAACACAGTGTCATGACATTATTTTTGCTGCATCATCAGAAATACTCTCTCTCTCCAACCCATCCCAAAAAAAGAAATAACCACTTCAGTCAGCGAATTGTGGCAGGATGTTAGTCAACTCTTCCACTGCAACATTCAGCAGACATGCACACGGCCTCCGTTTAGCGCCCACCATCACGGGGACGTGCTATGAGCTTTCCATTGTGGTTACTTTTAAAAACACGATGCTCGCACTTCAACCAAACACACCAAACAAAAAAACTCTTACGACCACAAGGGTAACTACAATGTTTACAGCTTTCTTCGTATCCTAGCCGTATTCACTATGCTATTTTATTTTATTTTTTTCTTTTGTTTTGTTTCTTTTTAAAGTGAACCTTACCATTGACACTGGCCTGAGACCAGTACTCTGGACTAGCCTGGATACTGCAAGCATCCTCCTGTGGTGCAAATCAGAAATACAAATGACAGGCTGTGGTTTACTGCACAAAACGCTGTGATAAAGTCAGTGTGTTGGAGGGGACAGAGCACAGCGGTAATGAGTGCGGGGGGGAGTGACATTCGCAGAGTGGCCTGTGAAAAAGCAAAGCGTGTCTGGAGACCTTTAACAGAGCGGCAAGAGCAACGGAGGGTAAAGAAAGACAGTTTCTATGTGGTCGGAGATACGAGGGAGCCACACCTCCTTTGTGAACTCCTCCGGCTCTGCAGGGCTGCAGTCCATGTCCGTGATGTCACCGCAGGGGTTGGAGGCCGCCATGACCATCGCCAAGCTTTTACCATCTGATGGTGGACAGATGCATTGTGACTGTTATTCTTTTGCACAAATGTAAAAGTTTAGTAGTGGAAAGCAAATTCCATCAATAGTCCAGGAAAAGTATGATGCACCTGCCAAATGCCATTGATGATTTTAACGCATCAAATGGACAAAACGGCCGAAACAAATGAGTAACATTTGTGCCACAAGTGACATAAACTCACTCTTCTGCTCTTCCTCCGGTACGATGCGGTAGACTTTATAAGGCTCTGAAATGTCCAGCTGTGACCTCTCCGTCACCTCCTCAAAATCAGGGCTTTTGTTCAGGGCACAGCGGAGTCGGGTCTTCCAGGTAGCCGGCTCTGCCTTGTCTCCCTCCTTAAACTTGCCCTTAAACACAGCCCAGGCCTGTGCGGGAAAGAAATAAAGAATCAAAACATCAGCATATGATCTTTTTCTGTGTGCTAGTTCTTTACAAGAGTGCTGCCAAACCTTAAAAATGGACGCATCTACTTCTTGGTTGTAATCCTGCTTCCCCGCATGTTTCCATGGAATTCTAAACAAAGTGTGGCTATCGTCCTCCCATTGCAGTCCAGAGTACTGACCACTCTGGATCTGCTCAATCAGCCACTGTTTCAGCCTTCGACCTCCAGTGTTTGACATCTTAATGGGAAAATAAAGGTTCTGTATAGACTGAATTCGGACCTGCATGAGGAGAAATTAAAAAAAAAAAATATATATATATATGTATATATATATATATACATATATATATATATATATATATATATATATATATATATATATATATATATATATACACACACATATATATATATATATATATATATATATATATATATATATATATATATATATATATATATATATATATATATATAATTACTTTCTTTCTTGTTTTATCATTGACAAAAAAATGTAGCCTGACCGTCACTGTTATTGTTAATTTTTACTTTCTTTTAAACAAATTCACATTCTTCCAAGTGAATGCCAACTATAATAGTTTCATGTTCAAATCTTTAATTAATTCACAACTTCAGTTAATGAATTAATGCTGAGTTATTGCTGCTAAATCTGCACACACACAAAAGATTAAACTTTTTCTCCACTCCACAACCGTGTTTATCAAAAACATTTCTTACTACACAATTTTCATTTTATGTCATATTGTTTACTTTAACTTATTTTGTCTTAACTTAAATTGGTCCTAAATCACGACTTAAAGTGAAGCCATTTAAGCCATTTCAGCCGTTTCCCCATAAATGCCGAACTTTCCCCTTTTCAAATCAAGAGAAATGGAACTTACGGTGAGTTGCTGAGCTCTCGTCCCTCGCCACAGATGACGGACCGCTCTTCAGAAGACTCCCGGTGTGAGTCAAGTGGTGGAAAGTTCTCCCCGACACCTGCCTCTCAACTTTGTTGTGCTGTGGTTATGAATGGAGTTTGCTGCGAGATGATTCGACGCCGCCCCAAGCTAGCCAATAGGCGATCAAGGAAGTGCCCGAGCACCAGCCCATTCCGGAAGTTGTTCTTCTAAGCGCAGGCATTTACAAGAAATGGCCTGACATACGCCAGGGGTTGTAAAAAGTGCTGCCCACGCCAAAAGACACGCAGGCGAGGAGCGCTGAATAAACCCGGAGAGTCACATGTCAGCCGGAGCGGCGGGGATTTCAGCGTTGGGCCCCGAGGTGATGCTTCCTGGCTGCAGCCCACCAGCCCACTGACACCAGTGGTCTGAGTGGGATGCTGCTGGCAGTCGCCTCCCTCCTCTGCTCTTTTAACTGAACAGTCTGTGAGCGAGAAGTCAAGTGAAAGGACTGATTTTTGAGTGGGCTCATGTAAGAAGAAGAAGAAGAAGAAGAAGAAGAAGAAGAAGAAGAAGAAGAAGAAGAAGAAGAAGAAGACTTTACTAATCCCTCATTGGGGAAGATTAAATAATGCCACTGCTGTTTGTAATTTGTAGTTGACGGGCCAATTAATGCCCTACTTGAATAACTATATTCCACTCAGGACGGTTAGAAAGACACATACAGGTTCACAGGTTCAAATATATGTAGGACTTCACATAATCCAAAAAAACTTTAAACCACTTTTCAGAGTAGCAAAAAAAAAATACCTATTGCCTCTCTGGGCTCCATCGAGGAAATGTTCAAGTAAACAGCTACGATTATCTTTTAGAGATGTCATACTGTGTAGGCCCATAGAGTAACAATCTGATGCAAACATTCTTGCATCATTTTGTAATTTTTCCCAGCAAAATGAACCTGCACTTCTGTTTATACTTTTGATTTTACTTTCTACACTTAATACGACTGCTGTTTAGCACAATTTTTCAATAAGGTTATATGATTTTATAATGTAATTTTAATAAATTAATTTTGGTCCGTTTATGTAAGCACAATATGTCAAATCTTAATCCGTGCATCATTTTAAAACCTGCAATACATTTTTTTTATACAGACGTAAAAATGTAATTAATCTTAATCTACACATAATTGGTCAGATTAGCATGTGAGAAGCCATTTCGGTGGTGATATTAAACTGCAAAATAGTGTGAAAACTGGACTGTGCAGTCTTCCTACTGAAATACACACAACATTGAAAGCATTGCTTTGTTAGTGTCTCCATATTTTATCCATATCTCATTTTAATGGTATTGGATTATAAAGTACAAAACCGAAAAATAAATACGCAAAACAGTTAATTATACCCATCATTTAATAACACAAATGCCATTTAAAAAAGAAATCAGTCTTTGTCACAATTTAAAAAATAAAAAAAAGATAAATCTCAGCAAATGAAAAAAGGAAGCACCTGGGCCTGGCCACATTTTTTTTTTTTTAAGTGTGTTACATTTTTACTTTTTCTTGCTGATTTGTCAGATAGTGCATGTTTCACATGTGTGTGTATGTGTGTGTGTGCGTGTACACTTTTATTAATAGCATGTGCTCTTGTTCTTTGCAAGTCTTCAACCAAATGACGCAGTCTGCAGTTCTAACATGTGTAAACAGCGTTTATCCCATGAGCAGTAATGTGCAACAGTGATCATTACGTTACGATATCATTCATGCGTGTCTGGCGTATCTGCCAGAGAAACCAGAACCACTTTTTTTTTTTTAACCCACATATGCTTGTATTAATCTTAAAATCACTTCAAAATACGATTGTCCGCAAGACAATCGTATGAGTTGTCCGCAAGACTGCAGACAGTAAATATTAACAATCATGAAACACAACAACATCCCCAGCAGCAGTGTCGATCAAACATTACCTTTAACAGCCACGGTGCAGTGTCAAACTGTTACAGTGAGTGATCAGCGTGACTGCTTAAGTGTGTTGGCTTTACTGCTAAACATATATAGCACACAGGTCAGGACAGTATATATGGCTTTATGATGCATTACTTATCATTTCCTTAAGGCTAGGAAGCTCAACATGGCAGGTGTAGAGTGTAGTTTGTTTGTCATGGCTAAGGTGCTCAGGTGTGTACAATAAGGCGTCTGTGAGTTCTGGTGGTAGCCATGTTGTGGCCAAATCTGCTTCCACTGCTTTCAGAAACAAAGGAAACAACTTCAGTGTTTTAAATCAAAGTCTGATTGCTTTAAGGGGACAGTTATTTGTTCCTGACAGGTGTTTAAAGGCCTTGGAGTTAGACACAGCTTTGGGTTTGATTAAAAGGAAGTTTAAAAAAATAACAGGGTCATCTGATTAGAGACCAGCGGCTTCAGCTGCTCCCTTCGCCATCATCCGGGTCGGACGATGGGGCTCCGTCAGTTTGGTTTATCCAGCAGTGGTCTCCTCCCCTCCTCTGTTTCTCCTGCTGCTCCGTGTGCTGGCTCAGTAGGGACCCCACCTGATCCTGGTCATTAAACGGACTGGGACGGAAAGTGGACTGCAGCCAAGCCCGGTACTGAGAAAGCCAACAGATAAAAGAGTGCGCTGTCAAAAGTGCCTCAGTTCAATTCTGATTTCATTTAAAGTCCACAATTTGTAGAACACGGGCCATGTTATGACAGTAAGAACCGCGGCAAGAAGTCACAATAAAGTCTCGTGTCAAAGAGCTTTAGCGGGCTCTGCTTTGGTGTGAAAAAGCTGATTAACAGCTAATTACATTATGCTCGGCTGCTATAACGTATGTGGAGACTGGACAGCACACTGATGAATCAGTTCATCCCTTTTCACAGTCATTTTTGCAAAACAATAGAACACACCAGTGGCAGGCTGTGCATTTCATGCCTAGGCCTTCAGTGTAAAATCAATAAGCTCACAATCACAATTAACAATAGGAAACTTAGATCACGGGTACGGTGAAAACTCAAAAGTAAAAGACGAGTTTAGGAGTTTAGGAGTTTAGTCGACAGTAAGCAGATTATTTGCATTTGTTATTGCAAAAATTCAACAACAAAACAATTGAACATGATAAACTGCAGATGATCAGAATTTCTAGCTGCTGGTGGCTAACGGAGCTACGGGTTTCCTTAAGTCTTCACGCTCTCACGAGAGCGGACATGTCAAGTTCAACTCAAGACCTTCTAGCTGGTCTTGCTGTCGCAGACTCGGGATCTGATTGGCTATCCCGACTGACCGTTCCCATTCACTTACAGCGCACGGGAGCCTGATCGGTTGCTCCTGAAGGCCTCAGGCAGATTTTATACAACCTGACAAGACAAGCTAGCTGAAATATGATTGTATAAAAACGACCATAATATACAACACTGGAAGCAGCGTAACCAAGTGGATATGATATGGCACGAAGAGAGCAAATGAAAAGAGGCAGGCATGAAGAGAGATAATAGAGAATAATCTCATCAACATATTTTAGAAAATAAAAAAATGAATTCATAGAGAAGACAGGAAAGGCCTTGCTGGCCTTTGACAGCCAACCATACAACATTTTGCCAAGAAAAAAAGAAGTATTAACTGTTGATGCGTTAAAATGAAAGGTAATCATTATGTGATAATGAGCTGTGTTAAGTCTTTAAGTTGGCTGTTATGGTGTCCTCCTGAAAAATGAAAGTTACAATTACCCATAAAATGGCATCTATCTATCTATCTATCTATCTATCATAAAATAGTTCTAAATAATAAAACAGTTATTGGATTAACACTCCACTCCAGCGACAGGTCACTGTGATGTGACTGTGTGGGTGTAAACTGTCTTGAAGGCTTCTGATGACACAACGGCACACTCGTCTTCAACATTCCTCACTTTCTATCTGAGACAAATGTGGGAAAAACACAAACACAGAAATCTTGTTTCCTCTTGTTTCCATCCAAGAAATCATTGCAATATCTACAAAGCAGTGTTTTTTTTTTGTTTTTTTCTTTCAGTCACGGTATGTTGCAATATGCTGACAGTAACGCTGAACACGTGATGAGCAGTACCAAGCTAATGCAATCCCAGCAAACCCCCTACAGTTCCCCTTCACCGTGGCTGGGTCAGGGCCACTAGAATGAAATCTCACCCAGTGCGCTTTCAAGTAACCACCAAAACATCGCGTGTCGCAGCTTCACATAGGCGCCCATGCTGCCCATGAAAGCGTAACTCGCTCTACTGACAGGAAAGCAGAGGTTTAGATACTCTGAAAATGACATAATATCAACAGTTCAAAGATATTTTGCTGTGTGCTTATGGGCCTGCCCCTCAGCGTTATTTCTGTCTCAAAGCAACTAACAACTGAAAAAAAAAAACAGAACGTTAAAACCGATACTTCCGATAAACAGCTCTTTTTTTTTAAAACACAAAAAAATTCGACAGCTCAGAAATCAAAACCAAGACTAAAATTGAGAGCCGTCACAACTGTGGGATGCTCCCAGAGCTTTTGACGGCAGGTGATAGGTCGCACTCTGCTGCCCCACACATTCAGACAGAGAAACACACTGACTCATATCTCCATTTACTACCGTATTTTCCACTGCAGTTTTTGAGCACTCGTAGTGTTTTACCTCTGTGACCCGCGTCGTCTGATACTCCTGCAGCTGCTGCTGGAAGCCGTAGTTGGGGCCGACGAAAGAGCGGACAGCCTTGACTGCGGACAGGCACTCCTCCCAGCCGTAGTGAGTGACGGTCATCAGGTAGGCCACCACCATGGTGGTGCTGCGGGAGACGCCTGCCAGGCTGCAGCAAGGACAGGACAGCACAGCGCAGCAATCTGTCACCTCCACAGAAACACTTGGAAAGGTTTGACTGAGACTGATTGGAAAATAAAGCGGCATCTTCCAGGTTTTCAATTCCCAGTTCTACCTGCTGAGGTCTTTACCTACCAGTGCACGAGACAGGCTCCACCATTCAGGCGGCATTCGTGGATGAAGCCAATGCACTCTTTAAAATGCTGCGAACTGGGGAAGAAAAACAATAATAATTGATACATGTATTACAACTTCTGACAAACCACGGGTATCTTGTACACAGGCTAGTAGCAAAGAAGCAAGTTGTGAACTGAGAGACAGGGATGAGGGATTTTACCAGCCTACACCCGCTAAAGAAGAGTTGCATGCTGGTAAACACTGGATCTGAGTAACATTCGAAAGTCTATTGTTGTCTTTCCACCAGACTGCTGAGGCTCTGATGACAAGAAATCCTGATTCTGACTCGGCTACTTCTCAGACGTTTGCGAGATGTCAGCTGTAAGTTGACAAGTTTGGGTAATTTCTGATGAATTTCCAGAATAACAATAAATAAATAGCTGACACTATGCATAGTAACCTTTTTTCTTTCAATGACAGAAGCTTGTCATGTGAGAAAATGTCTGCGCTCAAACACAGAGCCTGTGGTAAACCAAAGCTCAGACTGCAGAGACAGACGGAAGGGAAGTAACTGACCTCGATTTTGTCAATCTGCACAATTACGGCCCCATCACAGCCTGACGCTGCCTTCAAAAGTGAATCACGATAACTTTGAATGCAAATTAGAGAAAACAAAGAAGGGAGCCATTTGTGTGTTTTCCTGTTTCTAATAAGATTCTTCATGGTGAACTTATCAAGGATTGCTGCCTCATGTTGGGTTGATGTTCAGTTTAGTTTGTTAGCGTTTGTCCCCTGTCTAAAGGTTCCCTACATTCCACTTCACCGGCTTTGCTGTAACACTTCTAAGCACATTTTACGATGCATGCTATCAAACTGACATATCTTAACACTTTTTTTTTTTTTAAAGATAAGAATTATATTTTTTTTCCAGAAGGTGAG